>NW_007247393.1:825609-1067645 GCF_000164805.1 Carlito syrichta
ACAAACTCGGATCTTGCCTGACAACATCTGATCCCCTTTTCTGTCTCAGTGGCCGTCCCTGTGAACAGTCATGTTGTCCACCCTGGTGCCCAAGCCGCAAGCCTGGGAGCCATCTTGGTCACCTTTTAGCTCTCCCAATCACGCCCTATTGGTCCTGACACACACACACACACACACACACACACACACACACACACACACACACACACACACACACACACACCCCGAGTCCCTCCTCTGATCCTTCTTTAATGGGTTCACTCCTCCCAAGGCTTCAGGACTCAGCAACAGGGCGTTTCTGAGTTGGGCGCTTCTCCCATGTGGTCCCACCATGCCTATTGCCTGTCTTTATGCCTGCACTATTGCAATTGCCAGTCTATTTCTAGGCTAAACATTTCCTGGGGAGAGTATTCTGTCTTTTTGGCAGTTTTCTTCTGAGTGGCTGGTACTGTATCTGGAATAAGGTAAATAACAAATATTTGGGCAATGTATGAAGTAGTCAATAAAATAATGTATGGATGAGTAGATACAAGCAGAATAAAAAGTAACTAACTCTACAGCTAAAGCAACTGAAATGTGTTTAAGTTCTTTATTCTTTTATTCTGTTTTTCAGAATGCTCCCCAAATATGTATTTTTTGCCAAATGGATCATTTAAAATGATATTTTTCCAAGTTGTTGTAAAACCACTTTTGATATATATTTCTTTCTTTACATTGACTAAAGATATTTCATATGTGAGAAAAAAAAATCCCAGTCAATTCAGTTCTATTTTTCTAGAATGGTGTTTGTCTGAAAGAGGATAAATCATCCCTGTTATAACATAACACAGGTTACTACATACATTTAAAAAGACTTCTCTTTCCTCTTTATTTCAATTTAAATAGAATTTAATAGAATTGTGTGGAACATTTTAGGCACACAATAAATTTTTGTTGAATGAGTGAAAAATTAAAGCTATAGACACGTATTTAATTTTTTTTAATCTAAAAATGGCTCTACTTATTCATGGACTGTTACATTTTTGTCATTTCTTTCTGAACGAGTTTGATTGGACAATAGAAGGACTGCTTGTTCCAAACAGCCTCCCCATGAAGAAGCCCATCTGCAAGGCACCAGAGCAATGTGTCCCTGGGCACCTCAGGGCTTTGCAGATGGAGACAAGAGTACACATAGATCCCTCACCATATTGCTCCCGACATCTCACCTGGATGGAACACGCAGTAAGAACTTATCATTAAACATGCTTTCAAGTTTCTACAGATTTTTGTCTTCATCGTTATGAATGTTTTCCTGTGGGGAGTCTGTGTTTAATTAAAAAAAGGGCTCCCATATTGATATTTGAAGATGAAAATAGATACTAAGATTCATTTAATGTCTGTGTCAGGAATTTAATTTGAACTCTGCTGATTTAGGCTAAGCACAGGAGGAAATAATGGATTAAAAATGAGAAGCTCTGATTTTAAGAAGTTCTATAATCACCGCACATTTTAAATTAGCATTTTTTGTTTGAATTTTATTAATGTATCTTGAAGTGGCTGAACTCGTAAATTCCTTCTTAAATAGAATGTTGTAATTCCTTATTTAAGTTATTATGCACAATTATTTATGTTTAAATCTTTAGGCTATTTAGTGAACAAATATGGTTTTTAAAAGCACAACTCTACATAATATATATTCTTTCTTTGGAATAACATTTTAAAAGTTTATCATCCTAGGAAAGCATTTATCTGCACATAAGCTTACCTTATGATGGAAATAAAATCTTTCCAAACAGTCAATATTTCTCCAACATTGGAGAAGAATTGTCTGCTATGCTTTTATTTCATTTTCTGACACAAGGAATCAGAGATCACTGAAAAGCTCTGATGTAAAGAATGAGTTAAGCACATTGTTTCTCATATTATTAGCAGTGACATTACCTCTTGACCTTTCTTTTGTGATGTTTAGAATATTTGAGGCTGCTGATAATAGTTTAATATTACTTTCTTCACATTGATTAAATATACTTCATACATCACTGAGCAGTGAGTAGCATTCAGATTGGTTGACCACTGAACTGCCTGTAAAGATGATAAAGTAAAAAATTAATCTTCAGAGTAAAGCCAAGCCTGAAATTGAAATCTTTGACGCATACATTTCATAATTAGCTCATTCTGCTAGATGCGAAATGTAGGGGTAATGTCCTTAAAGTCACGTATGACTTTTTTAAAAACACCCCAAGTTACCACATAATTTCCATCTCTTCCTATGTTCATTTTTTTCTCATTCTTTGTCTTGGACTGTGGTTCAGAATTCAATACAGATATTATCTTACCAAATTAATGTGTTTAAATGCTGGGCCACTCAGGTCTCCACACCTATTTTGAGGTACGAGCACATTTGGACCGCTATTCTAGCACCAAGTTAGTGATTCTCCCTGGTGCCTGCATCATATGTTTGTGGAATGGTGAGTCCTGGTTTATCAGATATTCAGGTGTTAGGGTCACTTTGTTTGTCACATGAGTTAATTATTTCAAAATACACTGGCATACACTTGACACTAAGACTCTACAGAATTTGGTGTGCTTTTTCTTTGCTCATTCAGAAAGTGTTCTGCGGTGTAATCAATAGTCTCCTTCCAGGACTGTCATAGGTGTTGGTTAACAGAAGGTTTAAACGAAAAGAGTCGTGGCTTACATTGCAGGGTATCTGTGTCGCCCAGTCTGAGAGCAATGTTCACAATGTTATCTGTGTGAATGTCACCTTAGAGTTGTGCACTGTAGATGCCCCGCTGTGCTACTTTTAATAAATCCAAGCTGCAATAGCTTCCAGAAAGATAAAAGTTCTATTGACATAAGGGGACACATTACTTACGTTAACCTTATTTATAGGAAGAAAGAGAGCTGGACTGTTTAGTATCTTGACAAGCAAAATTATGCTAGAATGATGAAATATATAGGGGTTATAAAAATGTATATGGATTTTAAGAGATGTTGTCTATGTAATACTTTCTGAAGTTGAATTAAGTTATGGTAGCAGGGTTTGCTCAACGCGCTTCCACCATTTTCTTTGACTGTCCTGCCTGACACTGGTGACGCTTGCATTCATTTGACTAATGCCGTCTTTGGAGTGAATGTCATACTTAAGATGTATTTACATTTTTGATACCCCCTGAAGAACCATCTTAACCAAATCCTGCTCTAGTAACATGGTATCCTTTAGCTATTTAATAATTTGCTCAAGGTAGTTTTAAGGGTTTTTTGTTATTATTGGTTCTTCCATCTACAAAGCCAAAGGAAGATAAAATAGCATTTGTTCATTACTTAATTATTACTTTTAGTGAGTGACAAGATCTTGTCAATTAGTCTTGATAATGGTTGTCAAGTTCATATAAATCAAGACCCTCATAATTTTTCTTGTCACAAGTAGATTTTGTTTCTCAGAACTGTGAGTTTATCAGGAAAATTTTATATTTTAAGGAATCTTAAGAGGAGAGGCCCAATATGAAGCTCTAAAGCAAACTTTATATTTTAGATAATTTTTTTTTTTTTGAGTTGGAGTTTCACTCTGTCGCCCAGACTGGAGTGCAGTGGCCGCTTCCGGCCACCGCAGCCTCGACCTGCTGGGGCTCCGGCGATCCTTCCGCCTCAGCCTTCCAAGTAGCTGGAATTACAGGCATGCGCTACCACGCCCGGCTGATTTTTTGATTTATTGTAGAGATGAGGTCTCGCTGCCCAGGCGGGTCTCGAACCCGCGGGCTTAGGCAATCCACTCACCTCAGCCTCCCAAAGGCGCGGGATTACAGGTTGAGCCACCGAGCCCGGCGATAATTTTAATATATGTATTATTTATTAGTAAATTATGATCTCTGGGCTCACCCAAGCTCCTTAATAGACCTTTTAAGGCCCTTTATGACCCATCTCTGCATTTTTCTCTAGCTCTGTTTCTTATCAACTCTCCCTCCACTTCTGCTTTCAAACTCCTGCCTCCCCACCTGTTTGCCTTAATAACAAAGGCCTTTTGAGAATAAACTTAGACTTCATTTCTAGATGTTGACCCTGAACTTGACACTCCCTCATCTCAAGTCGGTCGCAGCTGCTGTGTATTCTGCTACCTCCAGGACCCTAGGCCTTCTACAAGCATAGCACCTACTGTTCTGTGTCATGATTACCTGCTCGTGTCTTCACCCATGAGACAGGGAACAGAGATGATGTATGATTTGCCCAAGCAGATATGCAGTCTGCTAGGGTCTAGTCATGGAACACGGTGTCCTGGCTAGTCAAGTATTAAGGTATTAGAGAGTCACTTGTTCACCACATGATTAAGGGCCCACAAAGACCCTAAATCAGTGTTTGTTGAATGAATGACTGAATGATTAACTGTTTTTGATCACCATTTTGAATGAATGAATAAGTAACTATATAGTATTTGATCCCTATTTTTTATTTAATAAAATATACAGATTCAAAAAATGCCCAGAATCGTTTTCTAATTTGAAAACTTGAACAGACATATATTTTAATTAAGCATTTTTTTTCTATGATCATCACTGTGTAAAAATTTTTAGGTTTGAATTAATAATAGGACATTATATGAATAAAACATGACAGTGAAATGAATGCAGTTCCTGAATTTTCTTCAAAGTTGATAAATTTACATTTCAAAGTCCTCAGCATTATTAGAAGAGATTAAAATAGTGAATTTTTATTTTCTTATATAAATTACTCTAATGTACATATTTATGTAATTACATGTCATATTATTTAATATTTAATTTGAAGTTTAATATTTAATTGTGATAGGTTTGAGATCGTATTTTCTTTTAAAGAAAGAGATCATTTTAGGACAAATCATGAAAAGTTAAGACCTCATAATTTTTTCACGTATTGAAACACATCAAGCAATAATTGGCAATGTACATTGATATATCAATCAAATCTTGGATCATTTGTTTCAGAAATGTTAACACTGGAAGAAAAGAGAAAATCTGTGGCACTAAATAATCTGAAACAGAATGAACTGAATTTCATCAGTTTTTGGAAAGGTAAATGCTTAATATCCTAAATACAAAGATATTTCCATTCAAAAGCTGGAATAATCATGTATAATTAAATTGTGTATAACATGCAATCTATATGTACCTACATAAGAAAATAGTTGTTAATACAGTGATTTTGGAGTTTTAGATTTGTAAAATATCTAAACTATGTGAGTCTACAATACCAACGCTAATGAAAGCTTTCTAAATTGTAAGATCTGGCAAATTCCCCTTAGCTTTTTGAACTACCAACTCTGGAAATATAAAATGGTCTCATTTAAAAAAATATAGTTCACTGTTTTCAACACTTTTCTTTGGCTTTATTTGCTTGAATTAAGGGCAGGTTGGTTAAATGTTTATATTTTATCTACTATAAATTGATTTTTTAGACATTACTAACAGTCTTAGTTCATTTCATGTTATTATGAAGGAATGAATGACTGAGGCTGGGTAGCTTGGAAAGAAAAATGGTTTATTTGGTTCATGATTCTGATGGCTGGAAAGTCCAAGATTAGGCATGTGCACCTGGTGAGGATGTTAGGCTGTTTCTGTTCGGGGTGGGGGAAGAGGAGCTGGTGTGTGCAGAGGTCATGTGATAGGGAGAGAGAGAGAGAGAGAGAGAGAGAGAGAGAGAGAGAGAGAGAGAGAGAGAGAGGTTTGATGCCAGGTCCTTTTTTAACAAGCAGCTCTTGTGGGAACTCATAGAATGAAAACTTACAAACTTACTCACCTCTAAGGGAGGGCATTAATCTATTCATGAGGGATCCACCCCCATGACCCAAACACCTCCCAGTAGGCCCCACCCCCAGTGCTGGAGATCACATTTTACAGGAGGTTTGGAGGAGACAGGCATTCAAACCACAGCAGGAACCTCTATCGTATTTGTGAAATATGCCATCATTTTGGTTTAAATCAATATTTTCCTACTAAATCAAGAATGAAGCAATGGCTCAAAGGGGGAACATCTGGTATGAAACCTTTTTTTTTTTTTTTTAAATATGCCTTGTTTACTATGAAGGGACGGTCTTGTTGACGCTGAAGAAAATGGTGCTCTCCTCAGTCACTGAATCACTCACTCTAGGCAGTTTTGTGGTTCTCTTTTGTTGTTAGTTCTTCCTGCTACAAAGCTGAAAAAAAGATGAACCATGCAATAAGTCCCATTTTAGAATAATAGACATAGAACTTTAGCTGCTGTTGATGCCTGTTACTTCCTGTCAGTTGCCGGCAACATGAAGAATTGGGACCACCACTGGTCTGGGAGGTAAGGGAATGAATCTTAACCCCAGTTTTACCATTTACCAGCTGGAAACTTTCAGCAAAGCCCCGCCCTTTCCAAGCCTCATTTTTTCTCATCCACTAACCAGGAGTGGTGGGTGAAGACCAAGAGGAAAGCCAAAAAAGAATCTGACTCTTCTCAGTAGACCTCGTTGGGTTTCTATTATGTGTATCAACCAGTGTTGGTTGTTCTGTAGGAGATTTTTTTTTTTAATCGAGTTAGGCATTCCTTGCTTTTGAGGAACTTCGAGTGTTCTGGGAAGACAATTTGCTTAGTGAAACAATCAGAAAGCCACGCACAGCAGTATTTAACTGTACAGATCCGAGAGCGATCAAGGGATCATTTGATATAGACCCAGGAGAGGGAGAGAGCCTGGCATGGGGCATGTGTCAGAGAAGGCCACACAGAGAGGAAAACAAATGAGCCAGAAAGACAAAGCAAGAAGGTGAAGGAAAGAGGAGAGCGTGTACCCATCACTTTTTGGAGGATTTGTTATTGCTTTGAGCTGAAAGAATGTGCTGGAGCTCCTGGGTGGGCACCCTGGCCAGCGCTGGGAGACCCCCACTCTGCAAAGCTGCAGCCATCTGTGGGTCCGGGAGAGGTAGCTCTCTCCTCCCGGCCGCCCTTGTCTCTGGGGACACGCTAGGTTGTACTGAAAACAGTCCCCAGGGAGCCAGCTCCACTGATGCTCCTCACCACCCCAGTCTGGAGAAAGCAACGCCAGGGAAGAGACCCCACTCTCCTGCACTCTATCAACCAAAGCAGGCATGTGACTGCCCACCCAGCTCCTGGGGTGACCCACAGAGGACCTTCCTTCTAGAGTCTTTGCCTCCACGTAACCGAGAAGTCAGTATCTCAGTTTCCTCACTTCCTAGATCCAATATCTTATTCTATGATGACTCTCTCTCAGGAGTCCAGTCATGGGATGCAGAAAAAGACCCAGAGAGGCCTGGGTTTGAATATCAGCTCTCCTCTTCACTTGCGAGGAGAGAAACATCAGCAAGAAACTTCACCTCCAGGATCAATCTCCCCTTCAATAAAATGGGCTGCACAGAGATGGAGCGAGAATTAAATGAGAGTGTGGACCTGATGTGCTGGCCGTGCTTGGCTGGTTTTCATCATGTATTGCTGACTTTCTGTATGCCCGGCACTTACAGGTGTTTATATGTTTCTCTGAAGGATATCCCTATGAGATAAGGACGACTATGTCTGTCGTTTACAAATGGGGCAAGTGAGGCTCAGAGAAGTTAAGTGACTTTTCCAAGGTTACCCAGCCAGGATGCAAGAGGGTTCGAGTTTAAACCTAGGCAACCTGACTCCAGAGCCCACACTCCCTGCCAGGTGCGTCAGAGCTGGTCCTTTTCTCCTTCCCGCCCCATTTATGTTGACAGCATATGAACTAGTTAGAAGGAATTAGACACAGAGGGAACTGTCCTAATCCTCTCCCACCCACCCACGTGGGCCAAGATTTGCATTAAAATGAGAGTCTCACAAGGAGGAAGAAAGATTTCCAACCACTGGTGGGCTCCTTCCATCCTCTCCCCTGCTGTCCCAGAACAAGACAATCTTGTGGTCCGAATGTGCTCTCCAGGAAAACCTGAGTGGGCAGACGGGATGCTGGGGACTTTCCTTGGGCCACACTTGAACCACCTAGGTCTACAAAAGTCGCAATTTGGAGAAAGTGGAAGGGTTTTTTCTTTCTCCTTGCTTGGTATTTCTGTCTCATCTTCTCTCCTCTCACGAGGATCTCTCTTTCCTGTTATACATACGTGGGTCTTTGTGTATCATCCAGACAGAAGCAGGTGAGTCCCCAAGTCTCTTCTGGATTTCCCACCCACCCCCCACCCACATGAATGAGCCTTGTGACCCCATCTTCATGGGTCCCTCAGCCTCTGGAGTGGGAAGTGAGAAGCGAGGACTTAATTCCCACTGGTTTACTCACTTCTAAGACCTCCTCAGAGAAACAGAGGGCTCGAGTATTTGCTGAACTGCTTTGTCCCGTTGAAGGACATAGAATTTAGACATCCCCTTCATACAGCCAGGTCTTGCCGATGAGCGCATTGCCCGTCACCTCCATTTTCTACAAACACGACCTTCCAACACAGAATCCATTTAGTGAGAATCCTCGACTGTCTTTTCCCCACAGGCAGGCTCGTCCCAGGTCCCAGTGCTCCTTAGGACATGTCTGCCGTGGCCTTGGGCTCTGCTTCCGCCTCCCCACAATTCCACTTTTTATCCTCAAGCTGGCTGCCCAGGGTCCAGCCCTTCCCGCCTCCAGCTCATGTTCCGCCCTCTGACAGCTGCTTTCTAAAGCAGACTGGGCAACACCACACATCTGCTCTCACACCTCCCATGGCTCCCTGCTGCTTACGGACCAGAAGGCAGGTGCTTCAGTTCGGAATCCCAAAGCTTCCGTGGGTTCCTGTCTTCTCTCTCTCTCTCTTTTTTCTCATAGTCACAGGCTAACAAATCCTGCCTCCGGTTTATCTGTACAAATAGCCCAGGAGGACATTAGCCCCACACAGACAGCAGCCTGGGGTCACAGCAGTCCTTCTATCGTCACGTTGGCAGACAGAGGCCTCTGCTCTGGAGCCCTTGGGGGGCCCTGGGCACCTTGGGGAGCCTGAGCAGGAGCTGAGCTGCTGCTGGAGCTGCGGCCTTGACCTTAGCTTGACCCTTGACCTTCGGCCAGCAGAGCCTGCAGTTCTTGGTAGTGAGGGCACGAATACGCTTCCCAAGCTTGGGGTGGGCAATGCAGGCAAGTCGATGAAACTTGTGGCTAAGACTCTTTGGGGACTTGGCCTTCACCTCTTTGGGCTTTATGAGGGCCTCGACAGTCTCAGCACTCATGGCCTTGGTGTTGTTGGCCGGCATCTTCTTCAGGCCTTTCTTGTTGTGTAAAGTGCATGTTCCTTCATTACTTGGGGTCCAGCCCCTTAAGAGACTTGTAATCATTGCGATGGGGTTTCTTGGTGCCATTTCTCTGCCATTTTCGGGACTGGCCATGTGTGGCATGGTTCTTGAAGTTGGCCATGTCTGCACTGTAACCCGTGGTTCCTGAAGTGTCTGGGTCTGCAAGGTTCCTGTCTTCTCTTCCACCATCGTCTGGCTCTCCTCGTGTTCATATCCTCAGCTCTAGTCTGTTTTTTATAAACTCCTGTGTATTCTTTAAAACCCAACCCATGGCCGGTCGTGGTGGCTCAAGCCTGCAATCCCAGCACTTTGGGAGGCCGAGGTGAGAGGATAGCCTGAGTTCAGGAGTTCAGGACCAGCCTGGACAACTTGGCAAGACCTCGTCTCTACAATAAATCAAAAAATTAGCCTGTAATTAGCATGTAGCACATGCCTGTAATTCCAGCTACTTGGAAGTCTGTGGTGGGAAGGATTGCCTGAGCCCAGCAAGTTGAGGCTGTGTGACTGTGAGAGTGCCACTGCACTCCAGCTTGGGTGACAGAGTGAGACTTCCACTAAAAAAATAATAATAATAAAAATAAAACCCAACCCACATGTCACCTTCTTAGATAAGGCTGCTCCCCTGGAGAAATTCCTCGTTCTTCCTTGGTGTCCTCACAGCACAATGGCCAGGTGCCTGTGATGACATCTGTGATTTCGCTTTGTCCTACAGTTACCAACCCCGACCAGATGGGGGACTCCTTGGGGAACAGAGAAAATGTCATCCATTTCTCAATACCCATAGTCCCGGGCTTGTCTGGGGGTGCCGGGAAATTCACGTTTTCACCTTTAACCAGGTTTGATATTTCTGTCCCGAAGGGTGTTAAAGGGCTAGAGTGATTGCTTCTGGTGGGCGGAGAGGAAGAACTCGGTGACAGATGTGATTCTGACAATCTTGGAGAAAGAGCAAGCCTTCAACGGAAAGGGCTGAGGAAGGTGTTTGGGTAGAAGGAAGAGCTGGAGCATGGGCACAGGAGTAAGAAATGTGGGACCGACTGAGAAGGAAGAGTCAACAGTGACCACTTACCTGCTGATGGGTCATGCCTGGCCCTGTGCCACGCACTCTTCATAACCAGTCTTTCATCCTCATGGCCACCCCAGAAGGCAGGAAATTCAGGCTTAGAGAGGTTCAGTAAAGAGCCCAAATGCCCCAGCTTGGAGAGTGGGAATGAGACTCAAAGAGCAAACTGTTGTCATCAATGATCCAGGGCCTTGATTTCTTTTCTCTCTTCACTGCTGGAAACTTCCTGTATGCAAAAGGAATGTTTGTATCTCTGATAGCAGGTGCACTGAAATGTTGAACTTACCTTCTGCAGCTCGGAGACGGTTCAACGAAAAAAGGGAAGGAAAGATTTTCCCTAAAAGACCTGAAAAGAGACGAACTGGTAAAGACTTGGACTTAAGATATTAACTTGTGAACACTACCTGAGAAAAAAATAGCCTTACACATAAGTCTTCAGATGCTTCCCACTTCTATTCTTATTTTCTCTCAGAATTGTCCTAACTGAGCAACAATCAGAAAGTCATACTCTTAGCTAACCCAGTTGATCACTTCCTGTGCACCAGGCATGGCGTCAGAGTTTCAGAGATAGCATGGTGGGCAGAGAGCCTGTTTTTGGAGGCTGGTAGATCTTATTTTGAAACGTAATGCTGTCACATTGAAGCTTTTTGTTTCTAATGTTTTTGTTTATTTGCGTTGCTATGCTATTTACTATGGTTTTTTTAAAAGAAAGAATTTAAGGTAGATTGCATTAAAACATACAATACAAAAAGATACATTTAATTTAAACATCAGTATAGATGAGGCCACCAGGGCAAAGGGCGTGGGGTCTTAAGACAAGATGGAGCCAGGAGTGAGTGTGTGTTTGCTGGAAATTCACCTGTCATTAGTCTGAGCAGACATCTTAAAGGTGGAAACATGAGCCATTCCATGATTGTGCCCATAAGAGAAAAAGAAATCTGTTGTTCAAGAAGAAGACATGTTTAAGAAAGCTTCCCCTGGGCCTTCCTTCAAAGCATAATCGTAATGACTCGTGTGCAATAATCAGAAAAAGCATCACTGAGGTTCTCTTTCTTCTTCCTGAGTCTTTCCCTATAGATCATTATTTTGGCCTCATCTTTAAAGAAATGTGTATTCAGTTAAGGACATTTAAGAAACACATAAGAAACATGAAGAGGAAAAAGTGTCACCCATATTAACATTTTGGTATTTGTACTGCAAACTCATTTATGTTGGAGCGTCATTGGCTTTTTCTGTAAAGGGTCAAAAAGTAGGTATTTTAGACTTTGGGGTCCATATGGTCCCTATCGAACATCAACTCTGCTACTGCTGTGTGAAAGTAACCCCAGATAACATGCAAATAAATGGGCATAGCTGTGTTTTAATAAAACTTTATTTACAAAAACAGGCAGTAGAACAGATAGGGGCCTTAGCCATAGTTTGCTAACCTCTGATTTATACCTTCTTTCCGCCCTCCCTCCTTCCTTTCCTCCTCCTCGTCTTTCCTTCCTTGTTTCTTTCCTTCCTTTCTTAAAACAATTTTAAAACTTTTATTTTGAAATAATTATAGATGCATAGGAAGTTGCAAAGTTAGTATGGGAAAGACCTTTTTGTTCACTCAGTACCAAACCACTGAAATCCATCAAGTTGTTGCCTTTATCAACAGTTTTTTTGTTCTTTTTATTACTGAGTCACTATAGCTCCTGTTAATCATACAACTATTGTAAGCCATTTTGATTACTTCCTTTTTTTGGCTATTACAAATAATGCTGCTGTCACAACTGTATCCAGGATCAGAGACTCTTTCTTTGATAGGTGTATATTTCATGTGGAGAACATTGGATCATTCCTGACCCATCCACTTCTCAGCAAAAGCAATGCATCTTCCTGAGGAACCTAGCCTCAGACATTTCCAAAACTCAAACTTTCTGCAAGCACACATAAGATGGAAGGTAAACATGGGAATTGCGTACCTTAAATATGGGGTCAGTGCTTCCAAGGTGACCGTAGTGATATTCAGCAATGAGGTATGTAGCACTTTTTCTAGGATGAATTTGCGAACCTAATTGTCAGATCTTGTATGCAGTCAAAATAAAAAGCTTGATGATTCTGCTTTTTAAAGAACCCAAGTTTGTTTAGACGGGTCCTATTTCAGTTCTGTATCTTGCTGTTTAGCTCTTTAGATTAATTTATACACGTAACTGGGTCACATATTTTAATTCACACTCTAATTTGCATGTGCAAAGAAAACAATCTATTTTGTTGTTAACAGATCTGGCCTTTTTTGGTGAGCCTCACAGATTCCTATAAACAAACACACACACAAACTAATGTATGATGGAATGTACACTTTGTCCCACCCACTAGCCTAATTAGTCCCTATAGGGAGAGCTTTCAGATTTCTCGGTCACTAGATCCTCATTTCAGTCCTCTTCAGGATGGGAGGAAAACCCTTGGAGGCAGGGCTTCTTACTTCCTGGTCTCTGCTGGTGGAAGTCCACAGCTGGTGTGACAGTGTTTCACTCTTCTGGCCCTGCCTGACTCAACCTCCCTTCCACTTCCTCTGGCCCGCAGAAGCTGGCTGTGACGGAGTAATCATCTCTGCCATCCTGGTGACAGTCACTCACTCCTGCTTGGCACCCACCCTCTGGAAAGCTCCACAGCAAGATCCTCAGAAGTCCTGGGTCATAGCCGCACCTCCCAGAAGCCATGAGGCTGGCTGAGCCTGAGACTGCAGTAGCAAGGGTGGCTTGAAAGGTGGCCTTGTTACAGTGTCTGCACCGTAGGCAATGTCCTCAATGTTTCCTCAGTGTATCTAAGATACCCACAGCGAAGCCTGTGGGAGAATCAGAATCCTCTGACTTGTTATGTCTTGTCCTGCAAATCCTTCTTAGCCTGGTAGTGGTGGTTTTTATCCAGGCCACTCCTGAGGTTAAACCCTGAATATGATACGTGGGACCCAAGGCTTCCGGAAAAACCGTAGATCACGAGGGTATCATCCTGACTTACTGACTGCTGTCTTATGGCAGGATGCTGTTGAATGTCAGAAACTGTCTTTGGGCTTTTTCTATCCTTTTGTAACATTTCTTTTTTTAAAATTTATTTGAGTTGGAGTCTCACTCTGTTGCCCAGCCTGGAATGTAGTGACACGCTATTGGCCACCGCAGCCTTGACCTGCTAGGCTCAGGCGATCCTCCTGCTTCAGCCTTCTAAGTAGCTGGAACTACAGGCATGTGCTACTGTGCCTGGCTAATTTTTTATTTATTGTAGAGACGAGGTCTCGCCAAGTTGTTTGGGTGGGTCTTGAACCCACGGGCTCAGGCAATCCACTCACTTCGTGCTGGGGTTACAGGCCAAGCCACCGAGCCCGACCCTTTTGTAACATTTCTAATTTACTCAACATCTTCCTCGTCCCTTTAAGGCTGCCCCAGAAACCAGAACAAAGGTCCTATATAGAGAAAAGAAAAGGAGAAAAAAATTATGATAATTTAAAACATTACCCTACTGCACATATCCAACAATGTACAGTAAAGCTCATATCTTGCAAGGCATTGGGAATTTCATTGATTAATTTGGATCCCAGAGAATGATCTAGAAACATACATCTAAATAATGTAGCCCATGTGCATAATTAGAATACAGAATAATTAACTCACCTTTGGAAAGACCTATTTTTAGAATTTTTGACTAAGAACATCTTGTAAGAAAAGAATCTACAAAAAACAAAATTAAATGAAATCCAACTTAAAGAGCAACCTATGAATAGACCAAGGAGCTGGGATGATTTTTTTGCATTTGCATTTTAGCAGGTGTTTTAAAATTCCTCCAGGAGAATCCTGCACTTGTTCCGCACACATCCTTGCAATTCGTGCACCCCTGCTCAGCTCTTGTTTTGGAAGTCCAAAGTGACCTTGCGTCTGGAAACAAGCTTACTGTGAATAAACCCAGAGCGATTTTTGCAGAAAACAAGCAAGGCACAGAACCAGAGGAAGAACACACGCAAAGAGATGCTTTGACGTTTTCCAGAGAAACTTGGTAAGAAATCCGTGTAGCCAGAAAAGCTACAGGGTAGCTCTTTGAACTCATCCCATTAGCCTGGTGGTGCACGGGACCCATGCAGGGAGCCCATATCAGGTGCATGATGCCAATGGCAGGTGAAGAGACAATTATTTAATGAGGTTCCTGGCCAAAGGAGAGAACTGGGGCTCCCGTGTTCCCACGTCACAAGGATCGACTTCCACTCATATGGTTACAGTGTTGCTGTGTTTAAAAGATTGGGATCTTAGAATTGTGGGCATTCATTTGAGGACTCCATCATGCTTTTTGTTTCCATGAACGTTGACTCCGGGGTTCGTTGAGCTTCTCTGTCAACGTAGGTTTGAGTCAGATGCACGTCGATCTGCAATTCTCATTCGGGATCCTTGAAGTTGCTCTCTGGTCTCTGTCTCTGCAGTGGTTTCCTTCCCACTCGCCTCTGAGTTGCAGCTGAGGACAATCATCTTTCTCACACACAATCTTTTTCATGTGGGTTTTCAATGGCTCCGTGTTGCAGACAGAAACTTTCATTCATCTGGAACCCAGAGCCCTCCTGCCCACCTGTGCTATCAAGCTGTCTCTGACGCTCACTGGTGCTCTGTGCTGCTACCCTGCAATCCCCTGCCACATGAACGCTAAGCTCCAGCTCCAGCTGTCGCCTCCCCACGGCACACTCCACTCAGCCCTGTCGAGACCGCTGGCCACGTGTTACCTTCTCTCCACCTGAAGCGCCTTTGCTTGCCCCATACTTATCTGTAAAGCGACTCTTCACCGTGGAGTCGACGACAGCCATGGCTGGATGTGGCCAGGTGCTTCTCAGTCCCTCTCCCTGCTCCCCCACCCGCCCCACGCCCCCTGGGATCTCTCCAGGTTGAGGAAGGTCACACGTGCTCTCATCCTCACCTACTGGATAAACGAAAGCATCATCCCCTTGACTGAATAAACGAAGGAGTGATTGAATGAGTTTCCAGATGATAAAACCCAAACAGCTGGTCAATTACCCCTGCCATAACTGTAGACTTAGCGTTGTTGTTGTTGTTGTTGTTACAAACTATTTCTATCCTCAGTGATAAGGACATGAACGTTGTTCATTTTAGGAACCAGCCTTCCTCATTTTGGTGGGTGGTTCATGGGGTCCTGACCTGACACTAACCCAGGCACCAGGCAGCATTTTTCAGAGACAATGCTTTGTGCGAGACAGCATCTTTCTCAACAGTTGGGAACCGACCACAAACTTTCTTGACGTCCCCTTCTGAAGAATGCGTTGTCTCGCCTCTGAGTTATTTAGTCTGAGTTTGGAAAAAAGAAATGGACAGAAAGTAAGGAAAAAGAAACATCTCAGAGAGCAAAGAGGCTCACTGTTCTGACTCACCGATTTCACCAAGGCCTGGAGTTCCCACGGGGACACAGGGCAGCAGCTTCGCCCCCTCGAAGCAGGCTTTCGCTGCAGCGAACTCTTGAATAGGCCCCGTAGCAGAGAGATCACTCCTCACAAGGCAACCCGGTGTTTAACGAATTGACTATTTAGAACGTTGCCATCTGATGATTTCATCGGATCCTCTCTGAACGATCCTGTTCCTCTCCTCCTGGGCAATCTCTAACATATTTGAAAGGTTTATGGGCCCACTGACTTGTCTCTTTTCCAGCCAGCTTCCTCTCGTTCTTGACACCGTTTCTTACGACCCTGAATCATCTTACACTAGGAAGTGGCTGTAGGATTTCCGCAGACTTTCCCAAATAAGCTGGCTGGGAGGATTTTGCATATTTGAGAACTGAGATGATTTAAAGAGGGGTGTCCACAAAGCAAGAGGCAAGAACATGAATCCTGGGGGAGACTTGTTCGCTGTAAAGATGTCTGCTCAGAACAATGAGAAGCAAAATGGGAACGCTGCTCTGGGCACTCTTGCCTCCCATCCTGATGCTTTGTGGAATAAGATGTTTCTGGAACACAGAGGCTCGAGGAGGCGTGCTGTTTCCTCACAAGATCCCAGGTACCCATCCCGAGTCTCATCTGGTACTACCTTGCCCCTCACTCACTGTGTACCTGTCATACCCGTGTCTTTCTGTTCCTCAGATGGGATAAGCGATTCTTGCTTCAGAGCCTTTTCAATTGTTTGGTTCTCTGCTTGGCCTGCTCTCCCTTTAGATCCTCCTATGGCTGACTCCTTCCCTGTTCATGTTTCAATTCAAGCATCACCTCTCAGAGGAGCCTCCTCTGATTCCACCGCAAAAGTAGACCTCAACCCACCCCAGTAATTTCCATCACAATGTCCTGTGGCATTTATCTTGTTTCCTTATTCATTTAATTGTCTGTTAGGTCTCTTCTTCCCATGAGAATGTAAGCCCCCTGAGCACTAAGAACTTGACTGTTTTGTTCCTCACTGTATACTCAACACCTAGAACTCTGGGCCTATAGTATCATAGATGTTCACTAAGTATTGGTTAAAGGAATGAATTGCTAATGAACGAATAGTTCTATGAACGAATGAATGAATGAAGCAAAATGGTTTTAAAGATGAGTGGTCTAAAACTAGTTTGACTCTACTTCATTTTTCAGGAAGCTTAAGAACTGATGGATAAATTCTGAGTAAGAAAATCAAACATCTGGCTTTGGTTGAAACATCTTGCCTACTGTGTTAAAACTAAGTATGACTTTTCTCCCCTCTTTCCCTCAAAGAAATACAGTTGGTGGCTGGGCACAGTGGCTCACATCCGGAATCCCAGTACTTTGGGAGATGGAGGTGTTAGAATTGCCTGAACCCATGGGTTCGAGACCAGCCTGGGCAACTTGGCAAGACCTCATCTCTACAATTAAAAAAAAAATTAGCCGGGTGTGGTGACACGCACCTGTAGTTCCAGCTGCTTAGAAGGCTGAGGTGGAAGGATCGCCTGAGCCCAGCTGGTCGAGTCTAGGGTGGCAGTGAGCGTGGCACTGCACTCCAACCTGGGCAACAGAGTGGAACTCCTACTCAAAAAAAGAAATGCAATTGGGGATCAAACTGTGTTTTTTAATGTTTCACACAAGATGGCAGTGTTGTCTCTTTAACTGCTAGGGAGGTTTTGTCCTGAGCCGCCTGGCGGCCCACGGCTCTGAGTAGAGCAGCCACTTCTCGCTGGTTTCACATCTTCACGTGCGTGGGGTCAGCTCTGCTGGCACAGGACTTGTCCCTGAAGGTTTTGGTGATCTGATAACGCCTGCCGGAACAACAAATGATCACAAGCACCTTGGTGATCACTGTCTGCCCTGAGCACTTGATTCACACGTGTGCAGGCTCAGAAGGCCAAGATGGCTTTCTGCTCTGACTGCATTCTTGTCTTGCCACGCAGCAGTCTGTGTGGGTGTCCCAATCCCACGGAAGGCAAATGCGTTCTAAGCTGTGGCCTGGCACTCCGTGGACACAAGTCTGCACCGTGCCCTCTTAATGGGGGAGCCAGAAGGCTGGCTCAGTTATTCAAACTATAACTCGTTGCTTGAAGTATTTCAGCGTGCCCTTCTCTCTCTCAAAAACTGGCGCATATTTGCAGGTGTTGTTCCAGTCCCTCTGGATTTCTCTATTGAGAGGAAAAGTTAAGTTGATTAAGATTTCTCAACAAAACCTAGTAATCTAGGCTATGGTGTCCCAGACAGAAGTATGACCCACTTATGGGGTGGGAAGGAGTCTCACACGCGTTCATTATGAATTTCTCAAACTACTGAGGGGTCTGCGTCTTTATGATTTCTGAACTACAATGCAGTCCTCTTTTTTTGTGTGTGAGCACATGTGACAAAGATGGACGCTGTTTGTTATGTGACTGTGGGTTTTTATATGTAGCCTTCCATTAACAGTTCTACATGACGTATCAGTAAGATGTGGGGTTCGAATGTCAGGCGCCCATATGGAAATACAATGTGTAGATCGACCGATGTCCTGCAGGATGTGATCAGACTCTGCCTCAGAAAAAATTCTGTGAGCACAAATCAGGATTCTTAGACTTTGGTTTGTTTCTGAACCTTGATGGAGATTGACATGCAAGAGCCCTCCTCCCAGGTGCGCCTGGCAGGAAGCTCTGTGTGACTTTGATGAGGATGGCGGTCTTCCAAAGAAAGTGGAGAAAAGGCTCCTTGAAAATGTGGACCCAGAGAAGGAACACAGGTAAAAAGCTTCAAAAGCTTGCTGCAGGGGAGTTTTGGCTAGTTGTGGATTCTCTCGCCTTGGGATAGACACATTCCTGAGAGCTGTCACAGATGTTAGCCGCTGTTCCCTTTAGCAAGTATAAGTATAAGCTTGTCTTATGTTTTTTGTTTGCTTGTTTTTATTTTAAAGTTGCGGGGTACAATTCAGGGTTAGGTATACACATGGTCAGTGTGTAGATAAATTTTGGGGCTCCTGCTGGCCCCCACTTAACCTGGCTTGGGATCAGGTACCCTTATTGATGAGGTGTGCCTAGCCCCCCTCCTGGCAGTGTCTCACTCCTGCCAATCCCTTTTTTATAGTATTATGATAATTGTTCAGGGTCCGCGTATGAATGAGAACATGTGATACTCAGTTCTTTGTTTCTGTGACAGATCACTCAGTATGATAGACTCTGAGTCCATCTAAGTTGCTGCAAAGTCCATAATTTTGTCCTTCTTTATGGTTGTGTATTATGTTTTGGATTATAGTATTTGCAAAAGTTTGTGGGAAGGGTCTTTCTCCTTTAATGTATTTTGTGCCATGTGATACAATCTCTTGTTCATGGTCATGTCTTTTCTACTTCACAGTATGTTTATCTACTTTTGCCACCTGGGAACTTAGCAAAGAGCCTATATGTGTGTTGAATGAATGTGTGAGTGAACATACGAATAAGAATGTAAGATGTCCTGGTGTCTTGAAGAAAGCAGTGCAATGCAATTTCTTCTCTTTTACTTTAGTTTTTTTTTTTTTTTGGGTCAATGTCCAGTGAAATGACGGGAATCTATAGTACTTTGTATTAAACCATGATTTTTAGACATTTACTTAACGTTACAGCAATTACTGGAAGATGTGATTTAAATGGTTTCAGCACATCAACAATTAGCATCAGCCTATGCACACAGTAGGAAATTAACAGGTGTTCAAAGATCGATTTAGTTGCCCATACATTGTGATATTTAATGTGTTCAATAAACCTGCTGAATGCCTTAAGACCCTTAGGTAAGAGAGTCATTTAAATTCACTTATTCATATACTATTACTTTCTATTATGATAGTCTGTGTGTTGTCAGAGGAGGGTGAAAAGCTTGGAGACTGATGTTCTGTTTCCAGGGAGACTGTAGACAGAGGACAGAAACAATCAGCATGGCCAGAATTCCTCGACATCTCTGTTTTGTCTTGACATGCCTCCTCTCCTTCTTCTACTTCTTTTTTTAAATTTCACTTTTTCCTTTTTGCCTAAATTTCCTCTTCAACTGAACTTCTTTTCTCTTTGCTGATGAATTTCTCAAATGCTCTCCTGAGTATACATGTATTTCTGTTGTAAAATAAATGGAGAATTCTACTTTTCATGTCTACTTAGCTGTGCAATATTAGTGACATTGCTGTCGTTCCAATGAAACCATTAATTAATTCATTATTATTATTATTTGAGTCAGAGTCTCACTCTGTCGCCCAGGCTGGAGTACAGTGGCATGATCACAGCCATCGCAGCCTTGACCTTCTGGGCTCAGGATATCCTTCTGCCTCAGCCTTCCAAGTAACTGAGACTACAGGTGCATGCCGCCACACCCGGCTAATTGTTTGATTTATTGTAGAGATGAAGTCTCGTCAAGTTGCCCAGGTTGGTCTCAAACTCCTGGGCTCAAGCAATCCTCCCATCTCAACCTCCCAAAGTGCTGGGATTACAGGCGTGAGCCTCTGCACCTGGCCTAAACAATTTATTATTGCAAATTCATGTGGTTCACAGTGGAGGTCTCCCAGTGGGAGGGACTTACCGTCACCAGAACATCAAGGCCCCAGGATATCTTCCTGCTAATGATGGAGATTTCTCTATTTCAGCCATTTGCCAAAGCAGTGAAAATTGCAGAAGTGTTGCCATCAGCATTTTAAATACAGAGATGGGTAGATTATAAGCCATGCCATGCCTCAGCTAATCGTGGGTCCTGACTCCTAGTCAGGCACAGAGGTGGTTTTGGTGAAAAAAAAATTGAGTGGTAATCATCATTGCTGGATACACAAGGAAGTTGGCAGGCAACACTCTCCTGCTTGGGGTGAATCTATCCAGAGGTGAGTAGGAGCCTAGAAGTCCGGCATCACCCCACAGAGCAAGCAGGGCTAGATTTGAGAGCTTTTCATGTAGCTGATAACTCTTTATCTAGCCAAAGAAGAAAAAGAGAACCAAGTCAAATGTAAGCTACCTGCGATCTATCCACAGTCAGATTCAGATAAGAAATGTATCCTCTGATTGATGGAGTGTGTAGTTTTTTGTTTTTGCTTTTTTTTTTTTTGAACTGGTGTCTTCCTCTGCCGCCCAGGCTGGAGTGCAGTGGCACACTCATGGCCTCCATAGCCTTGACCGGCTGGGCTCAGGTGATCCTTCCATTTCAGCCTTACAAGTAGCTAGAACCAAATGTACCCACCACTACACCCGGCTAATTTTTTGATTTATTGTAGAGACGAGGCCTCACCAAGTTGTCCAGGGTGGTCTCAAACCCCTGAGCTCAGGCAATCCTCTCGCCTCGGCTTCCCAAAGTGCTGGGATTCCAGACGTGAACCACTGCGCCCCGCTGGAGTTCGTGTTTTAGCTGGTTGTCAGACTCAAGGCCAAACTCTCATCCGTGTTATTTTCAGGAGATGATGTGATCAAGCAAGAATTCTAAAACATCTTTAATATTCAAATGTGTCTGACACTCTCACTGACTCAATCTCCATCTTTTTCCACCCCTCTCTATCTTTGTAAAATAACCAACAGAGGGCTTCCATTCACACAGTGAGAACTAATTTTTACCTTAGCAAATATATCTACCTAACTCAACGTCTGGCCTTGGATCCAGATTCCAACCAACTATAGTCTTGGCAAAAGGTTATTTTTGAGACAGTAGGGAGAAACCTAACTCAGTTTGGCCACCTGATGATATCAAGGCAGTCTTACTAGTTTTGTTGGGTGCAATAATGATTTAATGGTTATGTTAAAAAAAAGGAAAGGCCCTGATAAGTTGGTTGCATATATTTACAGTATTAACAGATAAAATTAAGAGATGTTTCATATTTGGTATAAAATATTCTAGCAAAGATACAAATTTAGGCCATGTGCTATGACTCAAGTCTATAATCCTAGCACTTTGGGAGGCTGAGGCAGGAGGATTACTTGAGCTCATGAGTTTGAGACCAGAGTGGGCAACACAGTGAGACCTCACTTCTACAAAATTAAAAAAAAAAATAGCCAGGCGTGGTGGTATGTACCTGTTGTCCCAGCTACTTGGGAGGCTGAGGTGGATGGATTGCCCGAGGAGGTGGAGGTTGAGGTGAGCCACGATTGTGCCACTGCACTCCAGCCTGAGTGACAGAGTGAGATTCTGACTCAAAAATACACACACACACTCACACACAAATGTAAAAAGTTGAGGGGAACAGATGAACCAAGAATGGCGCTATTAGGTCCACAACAATTCACTGTTAAACAGTTTTCTTTGTTTTTGTGCAAGTTTGAACACTTATTTAATCTAACAAGAAGGAAAGTATTGCGTTTTTCAGATTGGTTTGCTTCAAAGTCTACCATCATTGTTATGGAGGGGAGGGCCCGGCAGACTCTTTGATCTCTTGACGTAGCGGACAGATGTGCATATGTGCAAAAGGATTTTTTTTCCTGGCCAAGATCTGTCATTTTCACTGGCTTCCCGAGAAGCCGGCCACGCAGGCGCTTAGGACACCTGGTCCAAGAGGTTGCAGGGCCACAGGTTTTTTGGGGGGGCACCTCATTGGTCCCAGAGCTGGTCTCACTCTGCTCCCTGGGATGCTCAGAGCTGCCAGCCAGGCCACTCGCTGGGCTGGTTCTAGCTGTGTAGACAGATGTAGGAATGTGTCCTTTGCCCCATCCACCGGACTCAGCCGCCTCTGCCGTGTGCGGCCAGGTGGGCAGGCTTTTGTTCCTGAAATGGCTTGCCACATGGGCCCAGAGCTATCCAGTCATCTGCGGAAGGTTCCCGAAGGGAGAGTTCAAGGGGCTGGTGCTTTAGCAGAAAACAAACCAGCTGGGCGTGGTGCCTCAGTCTGTCATCCTGCGCCTTTGGGAGGCTGAGGTGAGTGGATTGCCTGAGCCCGTGGGTTCGAGACCCGCCTGGGCAGCAAGACCTCATCTCTACAGTAAAATTCAAAAAATCAGTCGGGCGTGGTAGCACATGCCTATAATTCCGGCTACTCGGAAGGCTGAGGTGGAAGGATCGCCAGAGCCCAGCAGGCGAGGCTGCGGTGGCCGGGAGTGGCCACTGCACTCCAGTCTGGGTGACCAAGTGAGACTCCAACTCAAAAAAAAAAAGAAAAGAAAACAAACCAGATCAAAGTCCCTGCACGCCTAGAGTTACCCTATCTCTGCAGTGCACGTGGCAGTGTATCTCGCTGCCTCGACTCTCTGTGTGACAGTCGGAGTCCCCATGGAAGCTGGAATTTGAGTGCAGCTGGTGGCCTGGGTGGACACGCGTGGGGAATGAGGCATGACCCAGGGCACCAGGAAGCCAACCATGTTGAGTTTGGCCCCGGATCCTTGGTCACTAGAAGAGAGTGCCAGTTCTGAGTCCTGCAGTGCCTGTCAGGGAGGAGGCAGGAGGGTGGGGAGGCTGTTTAAGGAAAAACAAAGATACCTTCAGCTCTGTGCAGTGTCTTCCATTTTCTTCCCACTCCAGAACATTCTGCACCTTGTCACCTCGAGGCCACCCCGTGTCATGCCCAGAAGAGGGGGGTGGTTATGGGGAGGGAGACGCTGGTATGGCTTGATGCTCCTTGGACACTTCCAAGTCCAGAGAGAAGAGGTGGAGCACAGGGGCTAGTAGGGGACCCAGGGTGGTGGGGCCCCAGGGACTGGGAGGTGGGGGTGGGCACAGGGCCCAGGGGATCACAGAATGATGGGACCTGGGGGGCAGTGGGGCACAGGAGCCTGTGAGGGGCCCAGGGTGATGGGGCCTCAGGCGTGAGAGAGAGTGCTCAGGGGCTGGGCTTCATGGGGACCAGTGGGGCCCAGGACCTAGGGGTCACCAGGGCCAGTGGAGCACAGGAGCGGGGGGAGCCCAGGGTGATGGGGCCCAGGGTCTGGTGGGGGGTCCAGGGTGATGGGGCCTGGAAGCCAGAGGGGCTCTGGGACCTGGGGGCACGGGGACGGAAGTGGGGACAGGGGCCAGCAAGGTAGGATTTGCCTGTGAGTGCAAGTCGCCTGCCTGGGCACCCAGACACACTTGGGCAGCAGACATCTTGCAGGAAACTTGACCAGGTAGGCACCACTCAGAGCCACGCAGGAGATGGGGAGGAGCATTTGCACAGGGACGGGAATTCTGAGCTTGCTTCCATATCTTCCCTTGGCATATCGCTTTGTTCCCTTTTACATAGGTCGGTGGACATTAACATCCATTTTTTCTTTTTGAGTTGGAGTCTCTCTCTGTTGCCCATGCTGAAGTGCAGTGGTACACTCACAGTCACCCCAGCATCAACCTGCTGGGGTCCAGCGATCCTTCTGCCTCAGTCTTCCAAGTAGCCGAAATTACAGGCATACATTACCATGCCCGGCTAATTTTTCAAAAATTTATTATAGAGACAAGGTCTCGACAAGTTGCTCGGGCTGGTCCCAAACCCGCGGGCTCAGGCAATCCACTCGCCTTGGCCTCCCAAAGTGCTAGAATTACAGGCTGAGCCACCGAGTTTGGCCAAAACCCATTTCTTCTGATGAGCTGGTGAGGCCTGGAGAAACTTGGGTTACCCCCTGTAGTAGAAATCTGCAGAAAATTCCATGTGTACTCACCAGTCTTTTCATCTCTATATTTTACCCGGGCAGTAAGTTAGGGTTTATATACATAGATGCTATATAAGTACATATAATATATGTCATACGTACAATATAACACGTGATATATGGATCGATATGTCATCTATGATATATTGATACATATTGACATAGATATATGATATATGCAGTCTGCGTCACCTTGGGCTGAGGGAGTATATCCAAGAAGGGACAAACTGGGAATGAGGGCTCTTCCCCAAGGCTGGGCTTCCAGCCTCACTGGGAAAGGCGAGATTCCACGCCACTGGATGGCAGAAAGATTTGCTACCCTGTCTGGCCCGAGCTTGTCTGTGGTTGCTGGGTATCTTCATCCATTTCCTGTGGCTTATAACAGAATACCTGAAACTGGGTAATTGATAAGAAGTGGAATTTATTTCCTATAGTTGTAGAGGCCAAGGTCGGGGTGCGGGGGCACATCTGGTGAGATCCTTGTTGCTGATGGAGACTCTCTACAGAGGTCACACAGTCCACTAATGAATCCATTAATCCATTACCCCATTAATCTATGAATGGATTAACCTATTTATGAGGCAGGGCAGTCATGATCCAATTACCTCTTAAAGGCTCCATCTCTTGGTTGGGCATGGTAGCTCACATCTATAATCCAAGCTGTTTGGGAGGCTCACGTGGGAGGATGGTTTGAGGCCAGGAGTTCGAGACCAGCCTGGGAAACATAGCAAGAGCTCAGCTCCACAAAAATAAAACGTCAAATAATTAGCCAGTCCTGGCGGTAAGTACCTGTGGTCCCAGATACTCAGGAGACTGAGGTGGGAGGATCTCTTGAGGCCAGGAAGGTTGCAGTGAGCTATCACTGCACCTGGCAGTGAGACCCTGACTCTAATTTAAAAAAAGCGTTGGGGGGGGGCTCCACCTCTCAATATGGCCACTTTGGAGATTAAGTTTCAATAGGAATATTTGAGAGGACTTTCAAACCATAGCACTGCCAAGCAGGAAGCCACCATCTGGAACATATCTGGGGCTGCCATTGAAAGTTGGGTACACCAGCGTGCAGAGGGAATGGGGCGCTGTGACTGAGGAAACCAGAAGCCTGTGGTGACCATGAGGAGGGGCACCCAGCAGCTGGGCTGCGAGGTGCTGGGAAGCTGTGTCCTGGGCACCCAGTAGGTAAGCACTGAATAGGCCAGGGCTGTGGAGTCTGCAAGTCCTGTATCCTGGGCACCTGGTGGGAGACGAGCATCGCTGGATGGGCCCGCTCCCAACTGCTGACCCCGCACCACAACCAAAAAGAGCACAAGAGACCCTCCCTCCTGTGACCCCTTCCAGTATGTCTGCCAAAAAGTCTTTACATCATACTTACTGTTGGGGAGACAGTCTTGAAAGATTCACATCCATTATTGCACTAAGTGGTGCAGAGGGGACTCTCGTCTGTTCATGCTACTTTGTGATGTGACTAATTCTGTTTTACCAGGGACCTTTCACCTGGAGAGTCACCCAGACCTGCTGCTGTTAGTGTTTATGACCAAGACTGGAAAGGGAGTTGGTGGCTATCCAGTTATTGTTCAGGTTAGCCCTCAGTAAAATTTGAATAAAACTTCATGCTTCCTTGTTGTGGAGAAGAAAAAATAGCGGTCATAGAATCCTATCTTGAGTGTCATTGTTAAAATACTTACAGTCGTCTGCCTAGATTTTAAATTGAACATGTTATATGCCTCCTGATTTCGTTTAAGCCAACAAGTGGTAATGGTGGCTTTGCTGTATATCAGGCATTGTGCTAGTTACTGAAATCAAATCCATGGCACATGAGAATTTGTCCAACAGCATTCACGGAGTTCACAGTCTCAGTGGCGGGCACAGTCAGGTGGACACTGTTCGTCGCACCTAAATTCACTCATTGGGAACATGTGCAGGCCAGGGGTCCCTAATCCCTGGGCCGCAGACCGATTAGGAACTGGGACGCACAGCAAGAGGTGAGTGAACGAAGCTGTATCTGTATTTACAGTCACTCCCGATCGCTCGTATTACTGCCTGAGCTCCACCTCCTGTCAGATCAGCAGTGGCATTAGATTCTCCTAGGAGCGCTAATTCTATTGTGAATTGTGCGTGTGAGGGATCTAGGTTGCGCACCCCTTATGAGACTCTAAAGCCTGATGATCTAAGGTAGAGCTGAGGCGGTGATGCTAGCACTGGAGAGCAGTTGCAAATACAGATGAACATGAGCAGTAAGGTTTGACTGCACAGAGACCATCATCAATCAATTGCTTGCAGGCTCCTATCAACACCCCATCAGTGAGTGGCAAGTGAGTTGATGAACTTCAATGGTACAGCTGCATCTGGCAGCAGGCTTTAAGCCAGAATCAGAAACTTACTTTAATGCACGTGCAGCCCACCCATTATTTTATTTTCCACTTACGTCCACACCTCTTTTTTTAACTGGTGAGTTGTACAGTTATTTTATCATATATTACAATGTAATAATAATAGGAATAAGGTGCACCATAAATGTTATGTGCTTGAATCATCCCGAAACCATGCCCTGATGCCAAAAAGGTTGGGGACCCCTGGGCAAAACCCTTTTAACCTGGGAGAGAGAGAAGCTGATGAGGGAGGTCGTCCTGAAGAACACAGCATCCATCCTTAGTGTTCATTCTACCAAATGACCCGTTCGCCATTTTCTTTTCATACTCTTGTGCAAATGCTTACAGCAGCCAAGCAATTTTTTGAGACCTCAGAGAAGTCTGGCTTCATCTGAGTTTTAAACCTAGGAATTTCTTTTCCCACGTTTTCCTGTCGTTCTCACTTACAGCCGAAAACACACCCGGACGAGGGTGTGTGTTTCCCTGCTGTGGGAGGACGTCTGGGAGCAGTCCTGCTCTGCCTTTTCTTTCTGTATTCTCCACGGTGTCCTCCATCCTTTTGTGGAACCGAATATAGTGTCTCCAAATAGCGTTTGTTTTATTCTGTGCTTTTAATAGCAATGAGGCAATTTGTTTTGCAGGCCTTGAATCCCAAATTGGGACATAGCAATCTAGACAAATACCAGAGCTTGACTGAGCCTTCCATCCTGATGACAGATAGGGACTAAAAGTTTATTCTAGGAGATACAATACATAACAAGTTGCATTCTGTTCTGTCAGGGTGACTCGTCGGCACAGAGCCCAGTGAGGTGAAGCCTTGTACATGCACAAATCAAGTACCTTAGTCCACTTCATCCAATCTTAGATGTGGATGCTTTCCCTTAAGGTGACCATTTTATAAGAATAAACTTGATGCCAAGGTAATTTGGGTTCACTTTCAACATTGTTTTTTTTTTTCTTTGCTGTTGTTTTACTTTTATTTATTGAAGCAATCATTTGTGAGAAAATATTGAAGTTCGTGTAAAATAATAAAAATGAGACATGGTAGGTTAACGCTACTAAACACTTTCCTGTTCCTTGAAAATATAGTCTTTGGCTTTCTAGACCTCTGAGGGAGGCCTTATTTGTCTGACCCATTAAATCAAGTCTTGAGACATACTTATTGTCTTCTTTGCCATTAAACTCTCGCTTGGCAAAGTAAGTGTTATTAATTTTAAGGTTCCTTGTGGTATTATGGTATGTTTAGTTAGAAGTAATCTACTGATTTAAGTACTCTTAGGTCAAAACTATTTATTTATTTATACTTGAGCCAAGTTTTACAATGAGAATAAGTTCACTGTTTCTATTATATATTTAACTGAATATGCTTACTTAAAAATAAATCTCCTTGATAATCAGTGAAATGTGAATTAAAATATCAACAAGGTAGTACTTTTTCATTTATCGAATTGGTGATTTGGGAAGTATTGCCTACTTTTTGGCAAGAGTGAGTGGAAAATGTCTTATCTAATATGTTATTGGTAGAAGAGTAAAGTAAAATAATATCTCTAGAAAGCATTTGGATATGCTGTAATCTTTAAAAATGTTTCTATTTTATCAAAAGCCCTACTCCTAGAAATTTACCCAAAGGCTTATTTACACTGTTGTTCGTTGCTGTTTTGCTTATGATAGGGAAATTTTGAGAAACAATTTGCATGTTTAGCTATTGGAGATTAGTAAAATAAGATATTCGTAAAATGAGATTACACATACCGTTAAAGTATGTTAGAAAAAAGGATTATAGAATGTTGTTTAAAAATGCAATTGCCAAATTGTAGGTATTCTATGATTCTATTTTCGTAAATCAAAGAATAAATTTATAAATATTAAAAAGATTGTATATATAATCACCAAAGTATCAACAGTAGCTGTCAATGCATAGTGGGATCATGAGTAATTATCTGCACTTTCTGGATTTCCACAATGAAAATTATGACTACTGCGACCATCTGGTGAACTCACCTGTTTCACTCCATCGTTTGCCTCTTTTTCAGAAATATAAGCCATACAACAATGGGCCAGAAAATCAAGAGCAGCATCACACAGGCAATGTGAGAATGTTCATGGTCTGTCATAGCACCGCCCTGGATAAGGAAATTACATCAGCAAATTATGCTGGTGTTTGTACATCATACATCGTCTGTGATGAAAGAAGAAGGCATTGATCAACCCGTAAGTAGTTCCGTCCTCTCAAAGATAAAAGAAAAATTGAATAATTTAATAAAGCAAGAAATGATCCCCCCCACCCCGAAAACCCTGTGTTCATACAAATTGAAAGCTGCTTTTTGAGTGCAATCACTTAGACTCTGTGATTCTGGTGAGGAGAAGAACAGAGAAAACTTGCGAGGAAAAGCAAATTAGATAGTTTCTATAAAAGTGTTTTAAATTTTTATTACAGAATTTTCATACATATTCCAAAGTAGAGAGACTCATGCAATAAGTCCTCATATGCCCTTCATCCAATTTCAACTAATATCCAAGTTTTGCCACATCTGTCAATCCCAGGTATGGTTTCACCTGCTAATTAGGCATATCCTTCCAAACATTCTGGACATTTTCTGGCATATCATCAAGTCAGCCTCACAAATAACAAGATGGACAATGTCCCCTCTCCTTAATTAAATTTCCAGATTGTTCTAAAATTCTTTCTATGGTTTGTTGATTTGAGTCAAGATTCACATAAGGTCCCCCATGCATTCAGGTTCATAGACTGGGACCACTGTCACATTAAATGTCTCTTATTTGGGCTGTTTGTTTCTTTGTGGCACCCTTTGACTTGTTCCTCCCTCCCCCATGGTTCCTGTAAATGGAATTGGATCCTAGATTGTCATTAGATTGACAATTAACATTTTTTTGGCCGGAATCTTCATAGGTTTTCTTGCATGTTTCCTATATATCCCTTTTGCAGGCAGTATCTGGGTTGTCCATTTTTCTTCATAATAATTATCGGTGGTTCAGGAGATTGCAACCTGATCCCATATTAAAAATCTCCCCAATGCCCTTTTGTTTCAAAAGGGTCAATTTTGTCTGATTCCGTTGTTTTTTTCCTCCCCCTACATTAATTAGCTGAACTTTTCATATAAGGCAGAACTTTACCTCATCAACGAGATATTTGAATACCCCCAAATATAGTCTATAAGGGAAGGTATTATAAGTGTCCGATTCTTCCTATTCATCTCACTGATCTATTGCAGTGCAGCAAACCACCTAAAAACCTAGTGATTTAAACCAACAACCACTTTTCGCTCTGTGGGCTAGCAATTTGTACAGGGCTCAGCCGGGCAATCCTGCTGGTCTTGTCCCAGGTCATTCATTAATATGGCTGTTGTCATCTGGTGGTTCTTCAGTAATCTGGATGTTCTGTGGGTACTGGATGGTCAAAGATGGCGTCCCTCATGTGTCTGGAGGTTGGGAGGCTGTCAGCTGGGGACATCGGTCTTCAACCACATGGCTTCCGGAGCAGCCTGGTTCAGTTTGCTCTCGTTGTGGTCTCAGGGTTCCAATTTTAGCCAAAAGTCAACAAGCTCCAATGTGCAAGCACTTCTTATTCATCCATTGGTAGCAAATTTGCTAGTGCTGCATCTGCCAAGGTAACACATGTGGTCTTACCCAGATTCAAGGAAAGGAAAAAAGGAGAAAGAAACTCTACTTCTTGACTGAAAGGAGTGGCGAAGTCACCTTTCAAAACAGCATGCCAACAAGGATGGGACGGTTTCGTTGTGGTCATCTTGACCATTAAATAATCAGACACATTTAAAAAATTGTGACCAATATGTGGCAATTATAAATTGGTGCCAGTTTACTGCCAATGGTCTCCAATGAGTTGTGGCTTTGCTTTTGTTTGTTTGGGTTTTGTTTGTCTGATTTAATTTATATTGTTATCATCAGTATCAACTCATAAGATTCTGTATGTTTAAACATATCCAGAGAGTTTGTTATCATTCTTTTCTTTGCTCCCAAATTGTCCCACTTTTGGCTAGTGGGAGCCCCTTCCTGTGGGCTCCTGATATAATCCCTTTACTCTTGGGCGGTTTATTTCCTTTCTGGGCTTATCTTGTGTATTTCTTGCCCCATATCTAGAACTGGTCATTTCTCTAAGAAACCCTGGTTTCAAACATAAATTATACTCATTGGTATTGCATTATCATGACGAAGTTTGGAAATTAAAATATATATATATATATATATATAATTGTTAGGAAACCAAATAATGTCTTTATGTTGAAATTTCAAGTTTAACATTTGGGAGGAAACACGTGCTTTATTTCTATCCTAGAGTGTTCCATAGAAATGCTACGATAATTTAGATGCACCTATATGAGGGCATCTTTGTCTCTCACTTTAGGGATAACATTATCCCTCACCTGGTGGGAAGAGAAAAATGATGCTCTGTTTGGCTTGCGAATGGTCCATGGGAACAGAGAAGGGACTGAAGCCATTGTTTCCAGGGGCTCTATTCCTCTGCGTTTTGGGCTCCCAGACCCAGAAGTCCTTCTCACGAGGGCTGTTCAAGGTCATCAGCGTGGCCCAAGTGGGTAATGATCTGAGCTCTGTTAATGCACGCGTGGCAACAATTTGGAAACTTTGATGCATTCATTAGCTGCCTTGCACTCAAGTTCATCTCCACTCAACCAATTCATCTTCCTCAGATGCACCTTTCCCATTCCACTGGCATTGATTTCCTTTTCCCCATCGTAATTTAAAATGCATTGTCTATTAATAGTTCGATGCACCCTTTGAAGTTAATTGGGTACTTCTGCGGCTTTAATCATTGACTGACACCTCTCACTGTCCTCAGTGTTGCTTTTAGACGAGGAAGTAGCTGAAATCTTTAGCAGCCCTCTGCCTGGATCCACAGAACAAACTCCTTTTACTCGGAGGGAACATTTCAGGGGGAATTTGACGTGTTGTTGTTAACAGCCGTTCAGGTTGGGCGCCTGAATTCACACATCCATGTCTAATGCTATTTAGAGCTCAGGAGAAAGAAAACTCTGCCACTTTCCTGTGACCCGAATTTAAAATGGCACCCTTTAAAAAAGGCTTCTCTTCAAGTTCAGAAGTGAAAGAGCTCCAGGAGCTTACACAAACGAATAAAAAGGGAGATTTCTGAAAGGTCTGAGGCTGCCAGCCTGATGTGCCCTTCGGGGCTTGCTGGACCCTCTCTCTCCCTTAATCCTGAGACACCTGGGGGCCACCCAGGGAGGGGACAGCAAACACCAGAGAGGAAGGCAGTCTCTGGGAGTCCCTGGGGAGGCCTGCAGGCCTCTGGCTTTGCTCTGGAGATACACAACGTCCCCAAAGTACAAATGAGTTTGGGTCCGAGAGTGCATTTGTAAGTCCAATTTGTTTTAAGTCCAACAAAGTTACCCTGGGTACCCAACTAACACAATGGGCCATATAGTACTGTACGTATTCAATGGGCTATCCTGACACCTGCTGGAGAGAAACAATACATAAAAAGGCAGGTGTGCATTGGTAGTCTGTAACTTGAAGGTGCGTATGTAGGGGACTTACTGTATGGGATAGTTTTGAGGGTGGTGGGGGTTAGTTGAACCTAACTCCCGGTGTCATAGCCGCCCAGACAGAGCATTGACCAGGTGGGGGTGGAAAAGGGAAATGGAAGAGTGGTGTTCTCTGTTCTCACCCTCCTTCCATGTAGCCAAGGCTCCCCACTCATCATCGTCCACCAGGACGATCCCAGAGTTAAATGTCCGAAATGTCAGTGTCCCATGGCTTCAACCCCAGTCTCTCTCTGGCCTTGGCACCCTTCCCAACATCCTTCTTCCCATCTCCTGTCACAGGGGAAAGCAGAAAGCATAACAAACCCAGGGAGTTCCAGAAACTGAGGAAACACAAGCCAGATACCCAGTGGCAAGTCAGGAAAGAGAACAGAGGAACTCTGATCCAGGGCTCTTCCCATGACAGCATTCAGCATCTATGAAATCTATGAGGCAGCCTATGAAGCCAGTGCTACAAAATTCAGCACACACACACACACACACACACACACACACACACACACACACACATACACGTTACATTAAGAGACTGAAATAAGCCAAAGTAACAAAAATAAAAGAAGCAGCTTCGGGTAAATGCGCAATTTTTAAAAAAAATAATAAACCAGGCTGATTTATTGTGTGACAAGGCTGAGAAAACTCTCCGAGGTTTCCAAGCGCATCTGTCATCCTTGCGGATGGAAACCTGCCTGCAAGCTACCTTTCACAGTGGCCTGGCAACCCCATGCCTGAAGGCTGCGAGAGTCCTTGCATACAGACATGGGGATGGATTTCGTAATGGGAAGTTAATTGTGGCTGGAACATTCCCCACAGTAAGTGGTATCTCTTAAACGCTGCCCATCCTCCGAGGTTATGATAATGGCAGTTCTTCTGCGAAGGGGGAAGCCGGGGGACTGAGTGATAAGTGTCCCTGGCTGAAGTCACCAATTTCAGCTGATGAGTTCAAGATCTCTGTTCTCTTAAAGACATTCTCTCTGATCGTATTTCTGCAGACACAGACTTAGAAAAGGGAGAGACCAGAATATGGTGTTTAGATGGTCTCCGGAGCTGAGATAGGTGGGAAGGTAGGAAACAAGGCGCCCACACTTTCTTCATTCCTGCAGCACAGTGCCCCTTTCTGCCTTGCTTTCCGTGCCAGCGTCCGGGAGTCCACACCAGCGGTCCCCAACCTTTTTGGCATCAGGGACAGGTTTTGTGGAGACAATTTTTCCACCGACGGGGAAGGGAGGTGCGTGGATCATCCGAGCCACCATTTCTCCTAAGCGCAACCTAGAACCCTCACACACACAGTTCACAATAGGGTTCACTATCCTATGAGAATCTAATGCCGCCAATGATCTGACAACCGACGGAGGTCTGCTGGCCCACTGCTCATCTCCTGCTGTGCAGTCCGGTTCCTAACAGGCCAGAAACTGGTACTGGCCTGCGGCCGGAGGGGTTGGGGACCTCTGTTCTATGCGATACCACCTTATGTATCATCTGGGGCATCTAGGCACTTATCTGCTGGTAGGATGTTTCGTTTCATTTTCAGACGAGGGAAGAGGGTTGTGTTTGGAGGAACCATATGGTCTGTCTTGGTGCTGCTTCTGCAGCTGAAGAAAGGGAGCAGCGCCCAGGGGACCTAACCCGGCTCTGTTCTTTACTGCCTGATGGCCGTCTCATCCATACACTCTGGCCAGTTCCTTCAGCAGCGTTATTTTACCAGTGATGCTAAGAGTGATTTGAAGTTACCCCTGCCCACTTCCCTGCAAACACACACATCTGTCCACTCACCTCTTTTGTTGCACACAAATGGGTTTTTCATGAAGATATTGATGTTCAGTGCACTAAGCCAAGTTCAGATTTAGTGGCTCCAAGACTCGTCCAGGGATTCACAGCTGGCTTTTATGGTCTTGGGCAAAAGTATTAACCTTTCAGCCTGTTTTTCCATCTACAAAATGGAGGTAATCATCGATGTCAGTTCTTGGTTTGAAAGTTAACTACTCACTTATTTCAAAGCAGTATTACAACAGTTTTATTCCTTACAAAGCAACAAAATTGAAAGTGGATTTCTAGATTGAACAGCTCTTAGAAAAACACCCTGATGGTTAAAGATACTAACATACATCAGCTGCCATATTACATTTTTGGAGCGGGGGATTTGGACAGCAGTATTGAACTCATGTCGTGAGATTAGGTAGGAAAATCTAAAATCAAAAGTTGTCTCTAATCCACGATCAAGATCAGTGGTTAACCAGCTTCCTGTTTTCTCAAATTAAAGGGTTTTCTCAGATTTCTAGAATGGCAAGCTCTTTGTGATTAATTCCCAGTTCTAGCACAATTTCCCTTCAGTGCCTCATGGCTTGTGTTTTTTAGTTTCTTACAGAATGCACAAAACAACTTGGACTCACCAGAGCTACCTTCACAGTATACACCAGATACAGAGCCCCGAACTTTACCTTACATGGTTTGGTTTTATGGGCTCTGAATGAATCCTTTATCTAGAAAGACTCTGAGGAACAAAAGAAAGACTCAGCTCTTCCATGGAATATTGCACAGCCATGAAGAAGGACAAACATGGACTTCTGAACAACTTGGGTGGATTCAGAGTCTATCACCCTCAGTGGTCTACCACAGAAACAAAGAACAGAGCGCCACATGTTCTCACTCATAAGTGAATCCAGAACATTTACCATAATCCTATAAGAAAGGGATTGACAGTAGTAGGATACTGCTGGGGTGGGGATTAGGGGAGGAACCCAACATCAGTAAGGATACCTGATCTCAAACCAGGCAAAACTGGGACCAGAGGGACGCCCCAACTTTGTCTGTAGGATGACCACTTGTATACCTAATCCTGAATTGTATCCCACATCTTTAAAATAAAATATATTCTTTTTTTAAAAAAGAAAGCTGCAACTTTTTTTAGAAGTTATCTCGAGATAACTGCTAAAAGTGTGGAAGATTGGCCATATTCTCCAGGATTTAGCTGGTGCTAGTTATGCTTGATCATGGAGAGTGCAATGTGATTCTTACATTTAGTGTCTTCCAGAATTTCAAAATCACAGGAAGCTACTTGTGCAAGTGATTCAACAGTCTCGGAGAGATCCTCATGTTGTCCTTGCCTTGCGGAATAATAAGACAAATTAAAAAGTAATGTAAGTTTTGTTTTCAGCACCGAAATAACAAATAACTTGTGCACAATTAGTAAATTGTTTTTGATAGTTCAGCTGCTTTATGGAGCATGAGCGTCTTTTGTTCTTGAACTGAGAACCAAGACCAATGGGAAGCCATGTGGGAAACGGAGCTAGGTCAGGGCAGATCTCTTCCTGCTCTCCACACCTCTTGTCCTCCAGCTCCCTCCACCGGCCCTGCCCCTCTTCTGACTGCTATAAACTCCCTACTCCCAGAAGCTCCCGTCAGTGCTCTCACAGTGCGCCTTGCGTTATTCTTCTCCATTTCTGCCATTGTGTGTCTCGTTAGTGTGTGTGCAACTTGAGGGCACGGACTGTGTCCCAAACAACAGTTTGCTAAGGAAAAGAAAGTCCTTGGGAAGCTGAGGTGAGTGGATTGCCTGAGCCCGCAGGTTCGAGACCCGCCTGGGCGGGCGAGACCTCATCTCCATAATAAAATCAAAAAATTAGCCGGGTGTGGTAGTGCGCGCCTGTAATTCCGGCTACTCGGAAGGCTGAGGCGGAAGGATCGCCGGAGCCCAGCAGGTCGAGGCTGCGGTGGCCGGGAGCAGCCACTGCACTCCAGTCTGGGCAACAAAGCGAGACTCCAACTCAAAAAAAAAAAAGAAAGTCTTGCATATAACTTCGGTGGAGTTTTCTCAGTGGGAGGGTTTCGGTTGTCATATTGAGAGGCACAGTTTAGAAGGCGAGAGCTTGGGTTTTGGAGATAGCATATCAGGGCTCGAATCCCAGCTTTGTCACTTGCCAGTAAAATGGCCGTGGACGAGTTGTTGAGCCACTCTGTGCCTCAGTTTCTTCATTTGTAAAATGAAGATCCTACTATTCAATTACTTTATGGAGTTTTTATAAGGACCAAGTGAATGTGTGTGTGTGTGTGTGTGTGTGTGTGTGTGTGTGTGTGTGTGTGTGTGTTGACAGCGAATATTGTCTGAGTTCATTTTGTTCTGCTATAACAGAATACCACCGACTGAGTAACTGTATAACAAAGTAAGGAACGGACCACCTAAGACCCAATCCCTAATAATTTACAATATGTCCATGCCATGAACATGCATGTGTACCCCTGAATCCAAAATTTTTTTTAAAATTATTTTTAAAAAAGAGAAATGTGTTTCTCACAGTGAAGGCTGGTCCAAGATCAAGGCCCTGATAGGTTTGGCTGTCTGGTGAAGGTGACGTCCTCCGGGGGAGGGGACGCCATGTGCCCCCAACCCTGTGTGAAGCCGTCTTACAAGGGCCTTCATACCACTCAAGGGGAAGATCGCGCGTGGCCCAGTAACCTCTTGAGGCCCTGCCTCTCTTCATATCATCGCTGGGTGTTGCCCGTTAAGTTTCAATACCTGAATTTTGGAGGGGGCACGTTCAAAACAGCAAATATATCTATATCTTCACTTGAATATATATGTATACATATTCCATATCTGTATAAATTTGGTCCTCATGAATACGAATATATTTTCATGAGAGAGAGAGAGAGTGTGTGTGAGTGTGTGTGTGTGTACACACACACATATAACTTAAAACAGTGCATGATTGATTTTTACCATTCAGTGAATATTAGTTATCATTATTGTGTATCTGATATTGTTTTGCTTTCTAATGAGTTTTAAGATGCAATCATGTGAACATTTAAGGCCTAGCTGATTGCTAAGGCACACAGTTCTGCCTTTATTTGGCATATAGACTCTCTGAACTTCAAGTTCTGTAAGATTGTAACCTTAAACACTCTTCTTTCAGTTTTTTTTATTTTAAAGATGTGGGGTACAATTCAGGGTTAGGTATACAAATGTTCACTATGCAGGTACCCTTGTGATGAGGTGTGCCCCTCCCTCCCCTGGCAGTTTCCCACACTGCCAATCCCTTTCTCACAGTATTGTGATAATTGCTCAAGGTCCGCTTATGAGTGAGAACATAACGGTACTCTGTTCTTTATTTCTGCGGTAGATCCTGATTGGACGTAAGGTTGTTCATGCAGGACTCTCTAAAGGATATTCTTCTGGGTCCATGCCTGCCTCCCTATGTTCCAAGGTTACTCTTGACTCAGGCAGGACATTAGGCTGCCTCCCTGATGGAACTGTGACTTGGTGTTGTGCCATCAGGTTGCACTGAGGACCTTTCAAGAAACAGCTGGCGGTCAGAATTCAGGCAGCACTTACTGTGGGGGCAGTGGTTAAGAGCACAGCTTGGAGGCATATGGCCTGGATTCTAATCCTGGCTCTGTCACCATCCAGCTGTGTCCCTGAAGTCAGTTAACATATCTATGAAAGAGAAATGCTAATAAGACCGCCTCAGAGTATCACTTTGAGGATCGCATAAGATGGTGTCTGTAAAGGCTCTAGCAGAATGCCTGGCATATAGTAAGTTCTCAAGATATGTGAATTTTCTATTGCAGGATGCTATTAGCTGTATCACAAAACTACTCTTCACAAGGACCTTCCGATGAAATTTCTTTCAGGCCGGGCTCAGTGGCTCAGCCTGTCATTCCAGCACTTTGGGAGGCTGAGGTGAGTGTATTGCCTAGCCCGCGGGTTTGAGACCAGCCCGGGCAACTTGGCAAGACCTTGTCTCCACAATAAAAATAAAAAATTAGCCAGACATGGTATTGCATGCCTGAAGTTCTGGCTACTTGGAAAGCTGAGGCGGAGGGATTGCCAGAGCCCAGCGGGTTGACCTTGGGGTGGCTGTAAGCGTGCCACTGCACTCCAGCCTGGGCAACGGAGTGAGACTCTAACTCAGAAAAAAAAAAAAAAGAAAAAAGAAATTTCCTAGTTGGGCTCGGCGGCTCAGCCTGTAATCCTGTGCTTTGGGAGGCTGAGGTGAGTGGATTGCCTGAGCCCGCGGGTTCGAGACCCGCCTGGGCAACTTGGTGAGCCCTCATCTCTACAATAAATAAAAAATTAGCCGGGTGTGGTAGCGTGCGCCTGTAGTTCCAGCTACTCAGAAGGCTGAGGCTGAAGAATCACCGGAGCCCAGCAGGGCAAGGCTGCGGTGGCCGGGAGCGGCCACTGTACTCCAGTCTGGGTGACGGAGTGAGACTCCAACTCAAAAAAAAAAAAAAAAAGAAAAGAAAAGAAATTTCCTTCAGATCTCAGGACCAAGAAAAGTGCGTCTTCTGAGGAATTTTTCTCTATATATGGGTCACATTAACTGAAAATTGTGTTTTCCTCTTTGCTTCGGCCACTGGGAAGCTCAGAGCCTAAGTCATGTTCTATTTCTAGCCAATATAAATAGAGCAATATTTATTTCTGTTTAACAATAAAAATAATATCTAGCATTTATTGGATGTTTGCCAGAGTAAATAAGCCAAACACTATTTTTTCTAATCACTTTGTTTCTTTCAGTCTTTCCAATGGAGAATGAGATAGACATGATTATTCTTTTAAGATATGAGGACACCGAGGGGCACCTCATCCCTGGCTTTCATGTAATCCTGGACTCCTCTTTCCCATTACTTGGTTTTCTTATCTCTTTTTTCCCCATTTCAGAACAGATACTTGAGTGACCACCTCAGATTTATTTCAGAATTAGGTGATGTGTAAGAAAGGCTTCAAACATATATTTACAACCCCTTTCGCTTAAATAGTTTAAATTCTTTGGTGGCAGGTGAAGTTTCTTTCTTTTTCTCTATTTCTTCTAGAGTCAGGGTCATACGCTGTTGCCCAGGCTAGAGAGCAGTGGCACGATCGTGGCTCACCACAGACTGGAACTCCTGGGCTCAAGCTGTCCTGCCACTCTAAATCCCTGAGTAGCTGGGACTGCAGGCATGTGCCACCATGCCTGTTTATCTATTTATTTATTTTGTAGACACAGGGTCTTGCTATGTTGCTCAGGCTGGTCTTGAACTCCTAGCCTCAAGCGATCCTCCAATCTCAGCCTCCAAAAGTGCTGGGATTAAAAGCAGGAGCCACCACCCCTGGCTGATTGCTTATGAGTTTTCTGATGAAATTTACGCATTGGCTTCTGGTTTGGGTAGAATCTGTTAAAATCAAGTCAAGTCATTAAAGAAGAATACAATATTTTGAGTGAACAAATAAGTTCAGAAAGCAAATGTGTTCTTCATTATTCATTGAACGACGGTAAACGTGTGGTTTTTTTCCACCCCGCAGAAAACCTGAGAATGAAAGTCAAAACAAATTGCTTCCAAAGTCTGTGACCTTGGCTAGTTTGGATTGTGTAGATAAGTCATTGTTTTCCCTCATCCTCAGAAATCCTGTTGTCATCTGGGTATCTTGTGGTGAACCATTTCTACCTCCAAATGGTAAGACTTTGTTTTTGCAGTCTTTCAAGCAAGTATATGAAGGAAGAGAAAAATGAATTTTATCCCATTATAAGAAAATGAATTAAATGTGTATAATGTCAACATAATAACATCGCATTTCTGCAAAGAACAGAAGGTTCATAAATTAGCATGGGCACACGGATCGCTATGCACCCATATTTGCACTACTTTCTGTGTTTCCTTACTGCAATGGAGTATTCTGCTTGGAAAGATGTCTAATTTAGTTGATAAAGAGATCCTTGGTCTATGAGACTGAGAATAATGGTATACATTAGAAAATAACAAATGAGTTTAATTCACACTGAGGACGACCTGTCTGCACATTTTCATTTTTAAGAATTGCACCCTTTAGGCAGGAGTGGATGTTTAAAAAATGAATGATTCCAAGCCAGGCTTTCATCACCTCCAAACAGTTTGTGGAAGTGGAAAATGAAATACGGCTATTGCATATGGTAAATCTATATCGTAAAGCAGCATCATTCTTCTTCTCTTTACCTTCCATTCCATAAAGAAATGCCTGAAGCCCTCTCATCTTTCAAATGAGGTTTCTTTTTAATGACCCTTACCTTTTAATTACTCATTTCTAATTGAATCTATTTCTTGGAGCAGAAAGTGCTTTATAAATTACTGGTGTATGTGATAAATTACTATTGATAAAATATCATGTATTTTTATAATTCTAGCTTTGCAGAAAGCAGAAAAATTAGGGAAACAGAACTAGTTGAAAATGGACAAAATTTTGACCTGAATACCATGAAACACAAAGCGAGACAGTTAAAAGGTCCATGTGAACGACACCAAGTGCCATGTGTTTACTTCAAAGTGTAACTTCCATTTGCTGATGGTTTGTTTCTATAATTAGGTACCAAGTGTTTAACCAACGAGTACTATACACATATTATAAATCATGTGAACAAAGTCTAAAACCTAGTAATAGATTTTTTATATTGATCTTGTATTTGTAAGTTTTATATAAAAATAAATACCACATGACTTATGTATACATTTAAAAAAATTAGGAGAGTGTCCGGGCAAGATAAACTACTCTTGCTTTTGAAATAATCCCTAAACTGTCATTTTATGGCCTTGGGAATTAGTCATTAGACAAAACTTGCTGACATTCCTTGGGTATTGCTGGGAAATAAGTGGGTTGTTTTTTCATGATTAGAATGAGGAAGTGATAAAATCTTCAAAAGTCAGTGTCCATAACTGAAAATGACTCATTTTTATGCAACATAAGACCTACTAATCATAGTCTAAGTGATCAGTTATTTCTTCCATTCTCTTTGTCATAGACTCTTGGGTTCCTAACCTTATACTGTTCCCAGAACATGAGATAAAAATGGTTCTTCAGGGAGAAACAATGTACTATGGATTTAAGTCCAGTAAGCAACACATTTCAAGCATGGTACTTGCCACAGCAGAATCTCTACTCCTGACACTGACCTGTGACTCTTGCTTCGGTTAACAGCAAACTGGTCTAAATGCACTAGACACAGCTCTAGTTTGGAAGGGCTCGTATCCAGTTCATGTCCACAACTAAAACTGTCGTGTTACCCTACACCGGTGCCCTCATTGTTTTCTCTAGTGGTAAAGGCTGCCACCATCCACTGGGTGTTCCATCTCTGAAACCTGAGAGTTATTCTTGCCTTCTCTCTCTCCCTCACCTCCCCCAGCAAATAATCAGTGAGCCTTGTTACTTGTTTTTTGTTTGTTTGTTTGTTTGTTGAGTTAAAGGCTCACTCTTGTCGCCTGTTGCCCAGGCTGGAGTGCAGTGGCACCCTCATGGCCACCGCAGCCTCGACCTGCTGGGTTTAGGTGATCCTTCCGCCTCAGCCTTCCAAGTAGCTGGAACTACAGATGCACGCCACCATGCCCGGCTAGTTTTTGTGATTTATTTGTAAAGATGAGATCTCATCAAGTTGCCCGGTCTGTTCTCGAACCCCCGGGCTCAAACGATCTCGCTTCAGCCTCCCAAAGTGCTGGGATGACAGGTTGAACCTGCACGGCTGGCCGAGCCTTGTTACTTTGAATCTGTTGGGCTGATCACAAATGATTTCAACCCTCTCAGTCTCCACTACCATTGTCCAAGTTCAAGCTACCATCATCTATTTCCTGGAGTATTGGAACCGTTTTCTGACTGGTCTTTCTACTTCCCATCTTCAGTCTTTTCCATGCTAGAAATAATGGTGACATTCTGGAGTTGAAGTGATCTTGCAAACATGCATCGGGTGCGATGGAACTCCTGGCATAGAACCTTCCACAGCTTCCTTTTCTTTGTAGGACGAAGTTGAGACTCCTTAAAGTGGTCCTTTATGATCTTGTTCTCTCTGTCCCTCCCTCCTTGCCTTCTGAGCTCAATACATCGAAACGTTCTTTGAGTCTCCCAGACACACCTTGCACTTTCTTAACTTTGAATGTTTGGCACATTTCTGTTTCCTCTGCTTCAAAGTTTTCCCTTCCTTTCCCTTGGGTTGCTTTTACTCAGTCTCGGTTTTTTAAAGTTACCTGTTACATCTTCTCAGAAGCCTTCCTCAACCTTCCAAGCCCAGGATAATAGTTTATCACACCCTGAACTTCCCCCCGACAGTTGCCATCGTATTATTATTTCATGTTTATGTGACTGCCTTTCCAGTGTCTGGTTATGCATTCTATACTCTTCCAATTTGTTCTCTGAATAGTTGTAGAGTGACTGAATTAAAGGATGAATGGAATTTCAACCAATCACTCCAGTGAGTTTTTTAAGTTCTATTCCTGTATCAAGTGAAATCAATAGAAAGCAACATAATGAACTCCGGTTTTAGAGCATGTCTTCAGCTTTTATGCCAATCAAGCATTTAAAAAACATTTTAAGTTCCTTGGCATCATCTACAAGATACTGTTAAAGCAGTGTTTGGTCAGTTGATGTCCATTATAGAGGGATCCACTGAGGTCGGTTCTCTTAGAATTGAGCGCTAGGATAAATCTTGTCTCTACTTACAGACTCACATGTTCCTGCTCTTCAGTATCAATTTGATATGTGCTTAGAACACGCTTATACTGACGAATACCTTATTTCCTACCATTGGGATGACAAGGACAAATAAGAATAAGTCTTAGCTCCGTTAACTGCAGTGCCTGTAAGAGTGTGAGCTTCTTGAGGGTCAGATAAGACAGAAGAAGTGGGAAGTATGAAGAGGTGCTGCATCACCTGTTTTGTATGAGCGCAGCCGCTGGTAAAAGCCACAAGTGTTTATTGAGCATATACTAAGCACAGAACACGATGCTAAGCTGATTTTACTTTTCAATTGTAAGCATGAATACGGCTGATATTAATCCGAACATTAGCAATGATTTTGCATGCGGGGTTTTTTTAATGATTAAGTAGCAAATGTTAAATATTTACTCCATGGGTGGCACATAATAAATATTCAATCAATGCTGGTGTAGGGGTCCTTGAGAGGGCAACCCATTTTCCCACTTGGGGTATAAAACTGATAAATGAAACTCAGGCGTGGCAGTTCAGGTGACATATAAAGGCAACATTGAAGCATTTAATCTCATGTGAAGGCTGAAGTGATCTGCTCACTGAAAGCCCCAGTTGGGTGGGCTTTGCAGACACACATGGTGCTGAATGAGGTGGGGAAGGGAAGAGTTGTCCAGACAAGACTTGCAGCGTGAACAAGCAGCCAAGCACTTGTGTTCTGTAGTGTCTGAGAGAAAAAAAATGGTGCACACGGGCCAAGGATCCTCAGCTTATTTTTCCCAGTTTTCAATAAAAAAAATAATAATCTCAACATCAGTGGGACTCCATCCTCTTGAAATGAAACAGTAGGCTAGGAAGAGGCATGCCCCATTAACAGTGAGCTATGGTCATTACTGTCCCCCAATCTCATGTGAAATCAAATAGGATGTATGGGAAATATAATAAGAAAATACAAAACAATTTATTCCGCACGCTATTGCTCGGTTTCAATTGATGTTATTTGTACCTACATAAATAATAGTTTATTATAAAAACCTTTCCCCAAACTAAAACCTTTTGTGATGACATCATGTCTCTTTATTAACAGGATGATGCAAATGCTTTCATTTTCTCAAGACCATTAGAAGCAAGTTGACAAGAAAGCAAATAATGCATAATGTCTTTTCCTGTTTTCTGTACTCAATTCCCGGCTCTCAACAGCATAAATGATAAACTATTGCTGAACTCTCTTTAGTTGAGCAAAATTTTCGTATTCAAAATGCATTATAAAAAAGACATTTGCTGAAATACTATTTATAAAAATGTATGTGTCATAAATTAATGTTGTCTGTGCTCTATAAATAGAGTTGGGCAAAGACTACGTTGAGTATAAATGTGTGTTATGCATTTGTGGGGTACCACTGTGGTATTCTCCAAAATGCTTCCTCTAATGGCACTGTCACTGTAACTCATGGACTGATTGATTCGATTATGTTTTCTCCACCTCCGTGAATTGCATACGAATGCTGATTAGGGACACAGAGCTCTGGTTTCTCTGAAAAGTCATTTCTGCCATTTGTTTTGATCGCTGACTCTATTTCCATACACTTGAGCTACAAAAGCAGCCATGTTTTATCTTCTGTAAGCCCCAAATTATATTTACAAAGAGTTTTTTTTTCTGTAGTGAAAATCTGCCCCTGGAATACATCACCGATGACATTGAGACTCAACTCAATAGTAGGTCTATTATTTTTATCAACCCAAGTGTTCCTCTCTCACGGGAGGACCGTCCGATGCCTCAGCCTAGGTCAGCACTTCCCTTGACGAGCCAATCTAGACATAGTGCAGCACAGCTGCTGTCAACTCTTGATGTCATTCTTTCCTTGACAAGTGCCCTTCCCCACTCAACTCGAGGCAAGAACTCACTCCACACATGTTTGTGCTTGCATTGTCCAATACAATGTTTGACCTACAGCTGTTGCTCAGTAGAGGTTTCTAGAAGGAACATATAAGAGAAAACATTATTCTTAGTTAATAAATTCAGCGATCCTCACGGAACTCAGCAATGAGTATACCTTCAACACAGAAAAAGAAAACAATTTCGTAAGTGTGACTTTTTAAACCTCTTTATACTGATCTTAAGTGGTCTGGTTGAAAGAATTCATAAATTGGGATCTCCACACTTATTAAGTTATGCCTGTGATTCGTTAGAATGCAGTATTCCAGGAAATATTTTCTCTACCCAAAGCTTCTTCACAGCATAAAGGGCACAGCAGAGGTGTCAGAAACCAATCGTGCTCGGAGGGTATTATTAGATAGGAAAAAAAAAGGCTCCTGTCTCTTGGGTTAATATTATTTTAGAAATACTTAATCCCCAGGCTGCTAAGTTAATTGTGGGGGAAAGGCTTATTATTAGTGAAGAGAACAAAACATATGTTCCAGGATGGGAAAGATGACGGGGACTCTATAAGGTCATGGATTCTATTTGACTAAACGACTGCCGAACCATATTGAGGCTATGAGGCTGGGGCCAGTGTGGCAGTCGGCGTGTTATCTTTCTCCTCCATCTGTGGAGTGACTATGTGTACCTCGGCTATTTAAAGCCTCAAGCTCCCATGTGAAGAGGTCTTGTTAGATATCATTACCTTAGGCATCTTTGCTTTTATGACATATTTAGTATTTTAGCCTCTGCTCCCGGGTGGAATGATTTATGCATAGAAAGCCAAACCAATTTATTTGAACTCTGAAAGTCTATCATCAGAAACCAAATGTCTAGAGACTTGTTTCCCCAGGGCGGTGAGTGGCAGTGCTTCAGCTGGCCACCATGGGTCCCACCCAAACCCCTGTGCGGCCAGTGGCATTGGAAGGGGCTTGGACCGAGCCGACTCAAGAGGAAATTAAACTCATGGAACTTATAAGGCATATAGAGGTATGTTCTTTAGGATTCCACGCATTAAAGGCTCTGCCTCTTTTATGAGCATTTAAAAGTACGATCTTGAATTTTAAATGGATGCTATTAATATATTCTCAGCATCTGACCGGTTATGACCACATAAGCCCGGAGTTGGCATTTGGAGAGCGGCTGTCTAAAAGACAGTCAGCTCAGGTGAACGTCTGTTGTGTTTGAATGGAGACCAGAAATTATGGAGTTCACAAAGAAGAGAAAAGGCCCAGTGGATATGCACAGAGGTAATTGTCATAAGTGTAGTCAAGTGCAGCCTTCTGGCTTCATTGCACATGGCTCCTCAGGGCACGTCTCGAACTGTAGAAAGAGCAGGGAGCAAAGTCCTAATTGCAGTGGAGACATTCAGAAGTGAGGCATCCCAGGAGTGGTTTCAGTCCAATTGCTGAATCAGTCAGGATTGCCAGACATTAAAAAGTGGAAACGAGAAAGGGCGGCCATTGAGAGAGGGCTGGGGAGAGACCGGGGAAAACTTGTGCTTTGTGGAGTTTTCCACCTAAATGAATCTTTCCTATTGAATCGGGCTCCTCAACTTCGTGAAATGTGTTCAGTCTAAATCTTAGGCGTGTGCCCAAGTCAAAGTTGCTGGAAAAAAAAGAAATTGACATCACTAGAGAGATGACTTCTTGCCAAGCTGAGAAGGATAAATCACTGACCAGGGAATGAATGAGAAGCATTGAACTAGGACACGCTTGAAGTCGAATGAAAAGCCGCCTGGCAGGAATCTGGCAGGGTAGAAGGGTGGTGCTGTGTTTGAGAAGACCGCGAGTGAGGACTTAACACTCATGTATATTCCCCGTCTGTGTTTCTTGGTTGAAGGAAATGATGTGAAACTAATCAAGAGCTTGTTTGTTAGATGCAGGGAGGTCTCCCGGTAGGAGAAATATCACGCAAAAGCCCAAAAACGCATCTCTCTTCATTTCCTCACGTTCTGTATGAAAGTCAAGTGCTTTGTTGCAAGGAATGCCTTATTATCATTTCTCTGATGATTGTGACAGCCCTTCCTGTTTCACGCAAGCAAGGGGATTTACTGAAGGGTCAGTGACGAGAGGCGAGTGCACTTCATGGTGACTTCCGAAGATGGTTCAATATCATTTATTCATTACAAAACATTTCTGGCTCTTACCCATTCTCTACACTCACTAAACAGACAGTTCTCGAAGCGTGACATTCTCCTGGCTTTTCTTGACAGGCACACCTTTCTGAAGTCCAAGAAATGCAACCCAAAAGAAATTCTCCAGTGGCAACTCAGCGCATAGCTGCCCGACGCATGTGGGCTTGTCTCAGTGGGCGAAGACCCGAGGACAGCACGCTTACCCGGGGCAGAATGGTTTCAGAGGTAAATCCAGTGTGGAAGGGGCGTGTTGCAGGCCTGGGTTCAAATCCCAGCTCTGGTATTTCTAGATTGTTAGGCCAAGGAAATGACATCTCTGAACCTCATGTTCTCATCTGAAAAATGGGAATAATTCTTTCCTCACAGGGCTGACCTGGTGATTAAATGAGCACATATGTGTGAAGATGTGAAGTCCAATGCTGTCTGACATATTTATGAATCTGAATATGACACTCGGTTAGCAGCGAACAATGCCAGTCAAATCCATACTCCATCAAGAGTAAAATGTAACTTTAAACTAATTTCCCTCCATTCATTTTAAATTCAGTTCACAAAAGAGTGATTATTTTTCACCCACCACGAATTATTTATTGGATATGTTCTATGTAGGAAAAACAATGGTACTCATTAGAGAAAGTCGATCATTTTCTTACTACTTAGAGTCCTGGAAATGTTCTACTTCCCAAAGTTAAAAAATTGACTAAAGAGAGGATGAGTAGCAGTTCTTTTTTTTTTTTTTTGGCAATTTTAGGGATAGAATTCTAAAATTTGACATTTTGACATTTTAAATCTTCAAATGAAAATTTCATACTAATGTATGTAGGTAGGTTTTTGAAGAACTCTTATCTGTTGCAGTGACATCTTAAATAGTAGTTTGTCTTTTTTCTGGGACAAGAGAAAGTCACAGGTAGATGGGATGCTGGTGGGGGTGGCAGGAAGGCAAGGTGGTGTGACAGACCATCCTGTGTGAGAACACCTGGAGAAGCAGGGCCAGCTTAGATGAATTCTGCCCCTGAAAACCGGTCCAGTTTCAAAGCAGAAGGGAGATCACTCCCCTTTGATAAGGAGTTTGAATAAGGATGGTGAGAGCAATTGCACCTCAGAAGTTGACACCAATGTGCTGTCCGTGAAAACTAAGAGATAAAAATCCTGGATGGAACTAGAGTCTATAATACTGAGTGACCTCTCACAGAAACAAAGATCCGAGTATCACATGTTCTCACTCATATAATGGACCTTAAACATCCAATGCAATACTGTACGAAAATGACTGACCATACTGGGAAACTATGGTGGGGGGAGGGAGATGGGATTAACAGTAGCAAATATCTGTCTGAAAACGGGGAAACACCCCATATCAACAGGGTGCCTGAATGAAACGCAATCACCTAACCCTTAACTGTACCCCACAACTTCACAATAAAAATTAAAAAAAAAAAAGAGATAAAAATACGGGAAATGTGTGCTCTAAACTAGGAATACAAGTAAAGGGTCTTCATAAACTGGGAAGGAACAAAGGAAAATGATTTTTCTTTTAAACAAAGCTTTTTCAGAAGAGAATTTCCTAGAAAAAAAGCACTATAACCAAGTTGAGATGTTTTGTCTTTGTGGAGTTCTTCAAAAATCACAGTTAATGTTGTAGATTCTAAGTCTTAAATTGCACTTAACCATTGCATCTAGAGCCGATATATTAGTGGGAGAAAATGCAGCGATTAACAAATAGCTAAAGGATAGAGCAGAGATGAAGGGAAAGAGAGATGATCACATTCGGGATAGCAAACACAGTAACTTTCAAAGGATTACATATATCCATATCTAGTCGGGGATGACGTTGATTGATCTGGCTCTCAATGTAGCATAAAAAGATGCTCCATAATGATTATTACATGGTTATATAATTTTTTGTGAACTTTATATATGAAGGACCCTGGGCTAGATGCTATGAAGTATTATTCTAATTTATGTCTGTGAAAAATGTTTTGTAAACTTAATAGTGCAGCATACTGGGCAGGTTTTCAATAGGCTGGGCTTGGTGGCTCAACCTGTCATCCCAGCACTTTGGGAGGCCAAGGTGAGTGGATTGCCTGAGCCCGCAGGTTCGAGACCAGCCTGGGCATCTTGGCGAGACCTCGCCTCTACAATAAATAAATTAAAAAAAATTAGTTGGGTGTGGTAGTGCGTGCTTGTAGTTCCAGCTACTTGGAAGGCTGAGGCGGAAGGATCATCAGAGCCCAGCAGGTCAATTCTGGGGTGGCCGTGAGTGTGCCACTGCACTCCAGCCTGGGCGACAGAGTGAGATTCCGACTAAAAAAAAAAAAGTAATACATGGTCTATGCTCTCTTTAAATTAATATTTCAGTGAACAAGACTTTTAAAACTATATCCAAGGCTTACTCAGGTATGTAGAGAAACAGGTATTCTCATGTTAATGGTAGTACAACTCTTTGGAGGACAATCTCTCTGCACATATCATAAGAAAGTGCGCTTCTCAAACATTACCCCAAGGATATTTTCATGAACTTATACAAGTATTGTTTGTTAAGAATATTTGCCACAGAATTGTTGATAACAGAACTAGATTAGAAACCATTTAAAAACGCATCAACAGGGAGTTGGTTAAATGAATTAGAACACATAAGATGGAATGATGCATCTCAATTAAATCGCCTTTTAGAAAGAATAATGGCAAAAAGGTGTTCAAGAGACACTGAGTGAAAGAAGCATAATCGGAAGCATGTGGAATTAAATTCTGCACACATATACTTACACATCTAGAAGAAATGACTGGAAGAATTGTATTGCTGTGCTTATTTTCAGAATGTCATATTATGGGTGACCTTTATTCTTCTTTTTTGTGTATTTTTTGATGTGTCCTTTTTATGACTGATGTGCGTTTTCTTTGTAAGGAAAACGAATATGATAAGAAAGCTGACATTTTTCTGAGAGAAGTACTAACAGAATGTAAATAAAGGTCAAGCGAGTACAGGCAGCCCGTTCAGTAGGAGTTCAGAGAAGGAGAGCATTTTGCCCTCCTGGGGTGAGGGGCAGGACTCCACGGGAATCCGTGGGGAACTCTGACGGAACGTGAGAAATGTAGAAGATTCAACCTCTCAGGCAGAAAAAGCGTCGACGAGGAGGAAGGGCACCACACACAAAGATAAGGGAGTTAGAATTTATAAAGCAATTAAATAGGTGCATTTTTGATGGAGTATTATGCAGCTGTGAAGACAAATAAAATCATGGACTCTGTAGCAAATTGGATGGAGTTGGAGACCATCATACTCAGTGACCTGTCACAGAAACAAAGACCTGAATACTGCACGTTCTTACTTAGGAGTGGGCCCTGAACATTAATCACAGTAGCACAAGGAAGGGATTGGAAGTCACTGGGCTCTGCCAGGGGAGGGAGGGAATAAGACGGGGTCATGCAACAACACAAAGAGCACGTGGTCCCGAACAAGGGAAGTGAGGGCCAGTTGGGAGCCCAAACCTCACCTGCACACAGCCAGCATGTGTTATCTTGACTCGGACCCCACATCTCTGTAATAAAAACAAATACAATTACAAATAGGTGCTTCTGGAACAGAGATATAGAGATAGAAGTATCCGGAGAGATTGCTGAAAATTACATGGTAGAACCCACATACTATCTGTGTTTGCTCAGGCTGATGTAACAAAATACCACAGACTAGGTACTGGGCAATAGAAACCACAGAAGTTTATTTTGTCATGGTTCTGGAGTCTGAATGTCCAAGAGGAAGCGCCAGCAGGGTTACTTTCTCGCGAGGCCTCCCTTTCTGACCTGCTGACAGCCACCTGCTTGCTATTTCCAAACACAACTTCCCTCTGTGTGTGTGGAGAGAGAAAGACCTCTGGTTTCTCTTCTTTCTCTTATAAAGAAACGAGTCCTACCAGAATAGGGTCCCACTCTTAAGTCCTCATTTGACCTTAATTACCCCCTTAAGGGTCCTATCTCCGAATACAGTTACAGCAGGGGTTTGGGCCTCAATATGAATTCGGAGGGAGCATAATTCAGTCCATAACACTATTCCAGTATGATCATAACTCAGTATTAAAACTGAGTCACAACATTCCATCCTACGTGCTTGAACCATGACTTGTTTGTGAATAAAGGAATGCCATGGTGAAAACAATGTTTCTGGGAGATCAGCGTGGTCTCGGTGTGGAGAAAGACACTTAAAGAATGGCTAGGAAGTTTTCTGCGTAGTATTTCATTCTTTGCTTCATTAAGAAATGTTCTTTCTCATCTCTTCCTTATCTTTTTCCATGCTGTATGTTTCTGTCTTTTGGGGCCTGCATGAGATTCTTTGGGATGAGTTGGAAATGTGTCATTTCAGACTCCAGGCTATAGCAAATACCTCTAGAGAATGAACTGTGTGTGTGAAATAAACAGGCAGTGGGAGGGGAGGGCTGAGATTTTACTGGATGTGTCAGGCTAACAATGGTGATTCCAGAGAAGCTCAGAGTGTTGGTGGTTTGTACTTTTACTAGAAGAATGAGAAGCAGAACACGTTTCCAAGGGCCTCACTCTACTTTCTCTAGTGAAACCCCCCCGATAGTATTTGAATCCCATCCAATGCAGACTTTCCCTCAACTGTTCTTGTTGCTGTGGCCATTCTGGATGATTTAACCACACTCTTCCCACCTCATCCCCCTTGAACATTGCTAGAGACACTCTCATCTCCAATGGGGGTTGGCTCATCCATCATCAGCGCACCAAGGCTGCCCTCCCTCTGGGTCAGTGGTCTTCCTTCAGGACCAACTTCTTTCTCTGATTTATGATTGCCTGAGCCCCTCCTTCTGCGGCCTTGAAGCGTCTGTCTTCCCCCTTCCCTGCCGTATCTCTTTAATTCTGCTGGAATCTCAAAATCAGTGTGTTCTTTCTCAGTCCAGGAACGGTTCTGAATGCATGAGCAGAAACTGAAAGAATGAGAAACACATCCTTGTGATCTGGACAGGCAAGTATCTCATGTCCACAGGGAGCACCCAATAGTTCCCTGAGGCCCTTGGGTCTTGTCTTGAGGAGACCTGATCTGTGAAAACTAAAACTTAAAAAATAGATTGTGGGTGAGGAATTATTCATAAAACATTGTTCCTTTGTCACAAACTTTGTTTTTGCAAAAATTACAAGCATTAAATTTCTATTACCCACTTTAAAGAAGATACTTGAGTAAACATAGATACATTTGAAAAACTGAGAAGAATGTCTTTAAAGCACACAAGCTAACTAGATATTTTAAAACCTAATTGCACAAAAAATGCCTTATTTTAAAGTTTATCATTTAAAGATTCTTATAAATATATAGACTTTGTCTCATGTAAATAGATCTTCAGGAAAGTCAAGTGAAATAACCATAGATTTAATTTACATGTTGCCTTTTGTGTATTTTTATTAAATTATATATATATATGTTTATTTATAGGCAGAAAACATGATCTCTTTAGATACTTTTTAGTGGTAAAGTAAGGACAAATATAAGAAATACTTCTTTGTGAGATCTTTTCAAACTAGACAAGTTTCTCCCAGATATCTATCTCTCTGCAATTCTAGGACAGTACTTCCCATTGTTCTTGATCCTGATAGAAACTCAGCTACTATACCCTTTGGTTGCCTCGAAGCAGAAAAGGACTAAACTGTGTCTCAAAGTTCATATGTTGAAGACTTAAACTCCAATATGTCTGTATTTGGAGAGAGGGCTTTTGGGAGGTAATTAGGGTTAAACGAGGTCCTAAGGGAATTCCAGTAGAATTCGTGACCTTATAAGAAAAGGAGGAAAGAGTGATCCTTTCTCTCTGCCATGTGAAGGCACACAAGAAGGTGGCTATCTACAAGTTTGAAAGGAGCACTCACCATGAACCAAGTCAGCTGACACCATGAACTAGGACTTCCCAGCCTCCAGAACTGGGAGAAATAAATTTCTAATGCTTAAGTCACCCAGTCTGTGATATTTCTTGTGGCAGCCTGAGCAGACTAGGAGTGTGACTATTGTTATGGAGAATTTAGAAAAATTGCAAAATAAAACCATATGAATCTACTGCAATCTTATTTTTGACAATAATCATTATGGATTTTTTGATTGTTTGAATGACATTTGTTCTTCTTTCTAATTACAAAAGCAGCATATAGTCATTGTATTAAAATTAGAAACAGAGTAAGAGTACCAAGAAGGAAAAGAAAATTCCATCACCCACAAATAACCAGTTGTTATAATTTTAGTATACCTATATATTTATACTATATGTATGCATATTTAGTGTACATAGATGCATATGTATATTTCTATAGTTTCTAAACAATTATAAATGATTTTGCCCTTGTGATCATAGTAGATCACAAGGTATGTGCAGTTTGACAAGCTGTTCTAGCCACCTAACAGACTATGGTGACTTTCTCCCACCATAATTTAACATTTTTTAAAATACGCTATTTTCAGTGGCATCATAATCTCCTATCAAAATGGATGTATTCTTTATTCATCCGATTTTCTATTATTTTTCAGTTAGGTTGTTTTTAATTTTTTGCAATTACGAAAATGCTATAATAAACATATTGATATTTACATCTGCATTTACTTTTGATTATTTTTCTCAAATAAATTCTAGAAGGATTGATTGCTAAGTCAAATCACATAAACATGTTTAAGAATTTTGGTACTCATCACCAGATTATTTTCTAGGAATGTTTCAGGAGTTTATGCCCCCACAAGGAGTGAATGAGAATTCCCACCCACCTGTTGTGTATATGAAGATACCAACACACTGCAATAAAGTACAGTGATTTAGAAACAAGTGTTTGCAGGTTTAACAGAAGAAAGATGAGTCCATAGTTTAATGTGTATGTCTTTAATTACTTGTTGAGGTTATTTTGATTTGTTTTATGTTATCATTTATTAGTCATCTCTGAATTCCCTATTAAGTCCTCTGCCATTTTTCTATTAGATGCATTTTTCATATTAATTTTTTAAGTTGTAAGACTATTACATATGACTTTATCAGATTTACTGTAACAGATTCTCAATTTGTCATTGTGCCTATGGGGTATTTAATGTACAAAAAGTATTAGATTCTATAAGGTTGCTTAATTGCTTTTGATGTTCACATAGTTTTTTACCTTCTTGAGGTCATATAAAGACTAACCTGATTTTTCTCTTAATATTTTACAATTCTATTTTTCTCTTTTACTTTTTCCTTTTCTCTGGTGTAAGTTTTGAGTGAAGTTTTTTTTTTTTTTCTGCCTTATTTGTTGGCTTAAATTTGTTATCTTGATTCCATTTACTGACTAATCTTTTTGTGTCCTATCCACTAAGTTGGAATACCAGCTTTATAATGTATCAAAATCTTATAGTAGCTTCTGCTTTTAAGTTATGTAGGATATCTCATACTTTTAGAATTATAAAGGCATGTTTTAATATCTGAAAAGATCAGTAGCCATTGTTGTAGTCTGTTTTCACATTTTACTTAAATATTCTTGTCTGTTGATTCTTAAAGGTGAATTTTGGAATTACTTTTCACACCATAAAATCATACTACTGAGTTTTGACTGTAGTTGGATTAGGCTATTAACTAATTTAATATGAATTCACATCTCTTACAATATCCAGTCTTTGCAACCAGGCTTTAGCACTCTTTCATATACATACACAAGTTTTTCTTTCACCCTTCAGTAAAATTTTATAGTTTTTTTTACAAGCTTCACGTTTTTAAATAATTGCTATTCATAACAAAACAAAATAATTGTTAGGAATAACAATTATTTTGTTTTGTTATTGGGATGATTTTTTTCCCGTTATATTTTCTAAATTTCTGTTTTTGGTGAGCAGAAAAAAAACTATTAATTAAAAAATTTTTTTTTAATTTGCCACTTTTAAGCACTTTTATTTTTGTTATTAATTTCCATTTGACTCAGCTGAGTTCTCTAAGAATGAAATCATATTATGTTCATATCAGGATGATTCTGCCTACACCTTTAAGTGAACTATTTCATTTACTTACTCTGGTTTTATGTTCTATTGCATTAGTTATGATCATAAAATAAATACTCTTAACCAAGAGAAAAGAAGAAAACAGTATCCTTTGTCTTCACGAATGATGAGAAAATGCTTTGGGCTTCCTTTTCCTTGTCCATCTCCTTTTTTGGTGATGTCTTACATTTTTATTTTATTTTATTTTCTCTACAAATACTTATTTTTTGAACTTCAATTCATTTCTTCTCTGATTATTTTTGTAGCAGTTGTATCATGTCCTAGTAGTCTTAATGCTTAATGGTAATCATTTTATAGAATGACTTTCTCATGGTCAAGAAATTTGATTCATTTAGTAATATTCTGAAATATATGTGGAAGTTATGTCTTCTGAGTTTTCATAAGCAAGAGGATATCACTTGTTTCTTTTAATCATAAATAACTTGGTAGAACATAGGATTTTTATGTTACAATCTTTTCCCATAAAAAATTCATAACCTCATAGATTTTGCTCTATTTTCGTTAGTATTTAGTATTACAAATAGGAAATCAAAGTTTAAATATAATCAAATCTTTCTTTCATGCTTGAAATCTATACATTTCACCTGGTCATGTTTAAATGTTAGTCACTTTTTTCATCAACTTTGCCTTATCCTAGATTAGCCTATTTTGTCTGAGGACACAGGTCTCTGTTTGGGACAGGAACGTGTTCTCCTATTGTTTTGCCAATTGCTTAACTTTAATTTATTCTGGATTCTTCTCCTGTAACACCAGTAATATATGGATTTAATATCTGATGTCTTGACATTCCAGATGTTTAACTTTCCTCTCTCATAAATTTTCTCTCTCGTCCTTTCTCTATATCCTATGAGATTTTATTCAATCCTTCCCTGGTCCTCCCCAATACCAATGTGATTTTCTGGGATATTGAGTCTTTGACTTTCTTACTTTTTCTCTCCTCACCTGGCTTCCTCTTCATCCTTGCTTGATACCGTATTTCTTCTCTCACTAGTGGTGTGACCTTGGTTATGATACCTAACCTCTCTGCTCTCTGTGTTTCTCATCAACAAAAAGGAAGGCTGGGGTCGGTGGCTCAGCCTGTAATCCGCGCCTTTGGGAGGCTGAGGTGAGTGAATTGCCTGAGCCCGCAGGTTCGAGACCCTCCTGGGCAGGCGAGACCTCAACTCTACAATAAATCAAAAAAATTAGCCGGGCGTGGTAACGTGCGCCTGCAGTTCCAGCTACTTGGAAGACTGAGGCGGAAGGATCGCCAGAGCCCAGCAGGTCGAGGCTGCGGTGGCCGGGAGCGGCCACTGCACTCCAGTCTGGGTGAGAGTGAGACTCCAACTCAAAAAAAAAAAAAAAAGGAAGATAACGATCATTTCCATAGAATGAAATTAGATTTTCCTTGAGGACTTCAGAGCCGTACCTCACCCATGGACATGTGTCCACACATTTTGGTAGCTGTTGCTGGCATTGGCAACCTCGGCACCTCTCCTGTATCTCAATACCACGCCTTCCCTTCAATCTGCTGGTATCTCGTTTTATGTGCGTGTGTCTGTATTTATGGAAGTCATATTTTATTGAATTTTGGGTGGTGGAACACAACACAGATACTCTTGAAAATGAACTCTGCTGTAAATCTTTTTCAAAATCTTCATATACTCTTCTTCTTCTTTTTTTTTTTTTTTTTTTTTTTTTTTTTTTTGAGTAGGAGTCTCACTCTGTTTGCTCAGGTTGGAGTGCAGTGGCACACCACGGCCACAGCAGCCTCGACCTGCAGGGCTCAGGCAACCCTTCCACCTCAGTCTTTCAAGTAGCTGGAACCACAGACGCGTGCCACCACACCCAGCTAATATTTTGGTTTATTGTAGAGACAAGGTCTCGCCAAGTTGCTCAGGCTGTTCTTGAACCCCTGGACTCAGGCAATCCTCTCGCCTCAGCCTCCCAAAGTGCTGGGATTACAGGCTTGAGCCACTGCGCCCGGTTCAATGTACCCTTCTTATGTGGTAAAGTATTTTATCAACCTCCCATGGTTGCCTCACATAGTTGCTATTTATACCTTTTCGTACAAGGAGAGCTCTCTTGACAATAGACAGAATCGATTCATTCTCTTTGGTATCCCTAAATATCTACTTGGGAGCTGTCAAAGTATCCCCTCCATCTGAAGTTAGAGAGTTGGTTCCTAGGCTTGGGGTTTTGTCACATCGCTGGCTGTATTTAGCAGGAGTGGGCTGCATTTAAGACCACCATCCTGCTCTTCTCTGACTGACCCACTCTACAGAGGGGAAGGTATTCTTGGATAATTTCAACTACTATTAGATTCATTTGTTCCTTACTCATAATACTGGGGAAAACTACACTCTTTGAGTTGCATTGCTTTGCGTCACCAACTCATTTCCAGATGCAGGGTGTCACTGGTGCCCAGTTCTGTCCCCTGCAGAGGCCCTGATAGACCTATGAGCCGAGGTTCTGATGGTGCTGTGAAGGCCGATGTGGGCCTGGCTCCTGCATTTGGTGGAGTAGGCTTCTGGCCCTCTGATGGGCAGGTGTGCAGGAACCTCTCTCTCTCTCTCCCTGCTAGCTTTTAGTGTCTTGTCTTAAAGCCTTATTCACATCTTACTGGCTTGCCCTCAGGATCTAGCAGTATGTTGACTAATCTTTCTAGCATTGTTGACACTTTGTATCTGTACATGTGCTTTTATGAGCATTTCAAGGAAAATTGAGAGCAGTTTAATATGGCCCTTCTAGACAGTTTTAAAATTTATCAATTATAGGGGAAAAAAAGACGCCATAAAGCCAAAGAGGTCTTAGACTAAAGCTTTCATTTTATAATGGAGAAGGCTCTCTTGTAGTAAAGTTGGGTGACTTGTCTGTGGTCACACAGAGGGCAGAGCCTGGATCTGCTCACCTGGTGTCATTCTAGTTCCTTGGTCATTTAAACAATTTTTTTTCAGCTGCTCTGAGAAGTCTAAATTCTCAATCCAGGGTTGATCATATTTAGGGATTTCTTAAACAATGAGAAGCCTTCTTCCAAGGAAAAATACAGAACTGCAGGGAAAACTCCACTAGGCAGTGCTAAAGTCCCTCCCTGTCGAATACTGTAGGGGACACTTGGGTGCCTGCTCACCCCTTCTAGACCTGTTTCCAACAATTAAAAGTGAGTGGATATTCAAATCAGGCTAGTCTGTCTCTCCAAAGAGTTGGTTCTTTAATATTTACTTCTGTGATGACATTCCATAATTAAATATGGTGACATTCCACAATCAGATATGGCTGTCCACCTGTGTCTCAGCTCCTGGATGACTGGCCCAATCCAGCCAGAGCACTGTACACCCCAGATGGAAAGCTTGTTGGGTCCTGGGACGACATAGAGTAGGACGTGGCCATCTGTGTGTCTATGGGACATGGTTTTATCACCCTAAAAAGTATGGGTGATGGTCTCTTCTCCATCAAGTTTTTCTCATATTATTATTATTATGTGTGGTTCAAGTCAGGATTAGCTACCCAAGCAAGCTGCGTGCAAGTGAAGTTTGGACCTCCAACTGGCCCTCACTTCCCCTGGTTTAGGACCAGGTATCCTTTGTGATGCTATAAACCCCCTTCTTCCGTCCCTTCCCTGGCAGTTGTCCACCAACTGCTGATCTCTCCCTTGTGCAAATGTGATTAATGTTTAGAGCCCACCTATGAATGAGAACATTCAGTGCTCAATTATTTGTTTCCGTGATAGTTCACTTGATATGATGGCCTCCGACTCCATCTGATTTGCTGTGAAGTCCATGATTTTGTTCTTTATGGCTGCATAATACTCCGCTGTGTATATGTACAACATTTTCATTATCCATCAACTTTTGATGGGCAGTGGGATTGGTTTCATGGTTTTGCTGTTGTAAATAGTGCAACTGTAAACATGCGTGTGCAGATTATCTTTTTTGGTCAAACGACTTATATTTCTCTGGGCATATTCCCAGGAGAGGGACTGCTGGATCGTATGGAAGGTCAATTTCTAGTTCTTTTAGGAATCACCACACTGCTTTCCATAGAGGCTGAACTAGCCTGTATTCCCACCAACAGTGTAGAAGTATTCCCTTTTCCACCCCCAGCATCTATTTTTATTTATTTATTGATGAGGGCTGTCCTTACTGGAGTTAGATCGCATCTCACTGTGGTTTTTATTTGCATTTTTCTGATGATTAGTGAGACTGAGCATTTTTTCATGAGTCTCTTGGCTGCTTGTATGTCTTCTTTAGATAAGTGTCTTTTCATGTCCTTTGCCCACTTTTTAAAAGGATTTTTAAAAAAAAATTTTCACTTGGTTTGAGTTCCTTGTAGATCTTGGATGTTAGGTCTTTGTCAGATACATAAATAATTAGCTAATATTTTTCCCATTTGTTGGTTGTCTCCCCATTCTCCTGATGGTTTCTTTTTCTGTGCAAAAATTTTCCAGTTTTATGAGGTCCCACTTGTCTATCTTATCTTTTATGGCATTCACTTTTGGGGATTTGATCAAGAATTGGTTGCCTACTTTAATGTGCATAAGAGTGTTTCCTACATTTTCTTCTAGGATTTTTATAGTTTGGGGTTTTACATTTTTATGTCTTTGATCCATTTGGAGTTTTTGTATATGGCGATAGTTGGGGTTCTTGTTCTATTCTTCTGCATGTGTTCAGCCAGTTTTCCCAGCACCATCTGCTAAATATGATCTTCTTTCCCCAGTGGCTGTTACTGGTGGCCTTGTCAAAGATGAGTTGGTTGAGAGATCAAGTTTTTGCTTCCATAGTCTCTGTCCTGTTCCACTGGTCAATATGTCTATTCTTGTACCAGTACCAGGCTATTTTGGTTACTGTGGTCTTGTAGTAAAGTTTAAGGTATGGAGGTGTAATACCTCCCACTTTGTTCCTCCTGCTGAGAATTGTTTTGATTATTCATGCTCTCTTTTTGTTTCCATGTGAATTTCTGTATTGTCTGAGAAAAATGATGTTGGTACTTTGATGGGTATTATATTGAATCTGTAGATTGCCTTGGGTTGGATGGACATCTTGGCAATATTGATTCTTCCAATTCATGAGCATGGAATGTTTTTCCCTTTGTTTGTGTCTTCTTTGATTTCTTTCAGCAGTGTTTTGTAGTACTTGTTGTGAAGCTCTTTCACTTCTCTGGTTATGTGGATACCAAGGTATTTCATTTTTTGCGTGACTATTGTGAATGGGATTGTACTTTTTATTTGGTACTCTGTGTGTTAGTGTCTAGAAATGCAACTGTATTTTGCACACTGATTTTGTACCTGAGACTTTTCTGAAGTCCATTATTAGTGCGAGGAGGATTTTGACAGATTCCTTAGGGGTTTCAAGATATAGGATTATATCATCTGCAAAGAAGGACAGCTTGACTTTCTCTTTTCCTATTTGGAAGTTTTTCAAGAATGAAAGCATTCAGTCTTTTCTTCAAAGAGCTTATATCCCACGATGATGATTTTTAGTAATGATTCTTTCTCACGCTTTTTTATTCCATGTTACTAAAGTTAAATTTGTATATTTGTGTGCTGGGACCTTTCTGTTAACACTGTCTGCTCTAAAGAATTCAATCAAACTTCAGTTAGTCCTGAGCCCTATCCAGGGAACTTATTTGCAGAAATACTAAGAGAGTCTCATTTGAAGAGTTCCCCTCGTATTCCCCTGAGGAGAATGAGATGCTACTGACTTTCTATTTCTTAAGTCATTCAAAATGTGATGCTTTATTAACAGCAATTACACCGCTTACAGGTTTCCTTTCTTTAGCAATGAGTAAATATATGCTCATTTTATTATCTTGTCCATTCCTTGATAATTTTCTTTGATAAATTACAGAAATGGAAAAGAATATGTATTTGTTATTGAATGAACTCTTGTCTCTATCCTAATTATCCAGAGGTTTTGAAGCCCCTTTTTGTAGGTAGGTATACAATCACAGAGACCAAATTTTCAGGACATTTCAAAGAACACTGTTATCACGTTAAAGGAAATTAAAGGATTAGGAAGTGAACCATCTGGCATCCCTATAATAATATTACTCCTAGATTTATCTTTCATTTAAAAAGTTCTAAAATTAAAGAAATCTTATCACTATAAAGTTACTTCTGATGTGCTATATGGAAGGTGGGTAAACCAAAATCTTTCAAAACAGTTGCAATCAAATCTTTACATTTAGTTGATAAGAGGCAAAAGTATAGAAATGAAGACCAAAAAGTACGGAGCCAAGACTTCTTGGGATACTTTGCACTGTCTGGGAGAAGGCCACGGATATCCTCCCAGCATGCTCTGCATCCTGGATGAGCTGACAGTCTGTATTCTTAGTGCTCTGTTGTCCCACCACCCACCAATACCCATCACCCCAGCTCTCGGTGACTCTCACTACGTGATTGGTCAGAAGGACACACCAATGATGGGGGCTCTCAGCACCAGGAAGTATTAGTTGGCAGCTGTCTGTGTTCCCACAGCTCTCAGTGTTCCAGCACTGTAAAGAAATACATTTCTTTCCAGTGTAAAGAAATACACGCCAGACTTCTTTTTCTGAGAGTTTTCCATCTTGTTTAGAATATGAGATGACAGGAGAGTAGAATAGTGAGCAGATGAGTGGTGCCGTGGAGGGCAGTTTTCCAGTCCCTCCATGATCTGTGCATCATCTTTCATGTTCTTGGGATGGGTTTCTGTTGCCCGTCTCTTCCTTGTCGCCTTGTATATGTTGGGCCTTTCTGATAAACAGAGATAAATACGCTTCTTCCTGAAATAATTACGTTAGACATAGTCATTTAGTAGAATTCTAAATATTTGGAATGCTTTAAAAAAGAGAAATGCTACTCTATGTGCATATTTATCAAGGGTCATTTAATTAATCATTTCACTCATGATTTTTTTTAAATTTTATTTTAAAGATGTGGGTTACAATTCAAGGTTAGGTGTACAAATGTTCATTATGCAGGTACCCTTGTGGATGAGGTATATCCCTCCTTCCCCAGGTAGACTCCTACTACTGCCAATCCCACTTCCCTGTTCCCCTGCCTGCAGTTTCCCATTACTGCCAATCCTTTTATTATAGTATTACGATAATTGTTCAAGGTCCACATATGAGTGAAAACATGTGATGATCAGTTCTTTGTTTCTGTGAAAGATCACTCAGAATTATAGACTCTAAGTCCATCCAGGTTGCTATGAAGTTCAAGACTTTGTTCTTCTTTATGGCTGTGTAATATTCCATCATGTATATGTACCACATTTTTAAAAACAGTCCTCTTTTGATGGGTGGCACGGTTTAAGGGCCTACTGGCTTAAGTATGTAGTAAAAAACTAAGACATCCTGGGGGTTTCAAAACTAAACACTTTCTGATAACTTATTTTATGTACCATAATATCCCCCCAAAATTAGCACGTGGCAGTTAGTCATCAAAGAATCACCTCAGGTTTTTGAAAACTGAGTTTGATTTGGCAGAACAAACCAGATGCTCTTAGAATGGTTTCTTTCACACAAACCACTGACGAAGTTAAAAGAGTGCTTTATGCCATTTGCTGGGAGACCTGAACAGTGTGCTCTCTGCTGTGCTTTCTATCTTTTCAGTGGGTTGAGTTTCAGACCACTCCCAAGTTAGCTTCGAACTCAGGCTTTATAAAAACCTGGAGGGAAGCCCTCCCTAGCCACGTCCATTCCCCAGAAATCTGAAGAACAGACCCACATACCCGACGGGGTGAGCTGTCCGGGATGCGAGTTGGGGATTCTGAGGGAGCTTCCAGTTTCTCATCACTCTGGACTTTTAATTATTTTCCACAAACACATTAACTTGTATCTATCTATCTACCTATCTATCTATCTATCTATCTATCTATCTATCTATCTATCTATCTATCCATCTGTCCATCATCTATCTTAACAGAGTAAAAGCAACTGATGGAGGTCAGAGCAAAATATGCCAGAATCCGAAGGCAGCAGGGTCCTCAAGCCACAGACATTGTGGTGTCGCCGTCCACAGAGCTGCTGCCCCGGTACAATGATGCCTTGCTGAGCCCTGGTGGAGTCCTCAGCCTGGGTGCTGCGCTTTGCCGGGCATGTGTGCCCTGACGATGTACCTCTCCTATTTCTGCCCAGTCTCTTTAAAAGGTTGCCACCTCGACCTTCCATGACTCAGATCTGTTCCTGGAAAGGCAGCAAAACTACACCAGTAAAATGACTGTCATAAGTGTGTTTTAGGCCAGGAGGAAAAAATGGAAACACTACTAGTTACCCCCACCCCAAAACCTAGAATTTTGTGCATTTATTCTTACATGTTTAAACTTCACTCACCTTCAAAGTCCATTCTGTTGGATGCACTACCTCTGTCAAGATGCCTTTCCCACGGCTCCAGACAGTTTTTGAACTCGTCAATTTGGATGCCTTTTAGTGCTCCTGGTGTTTGTTTCACCTCTTCCACATGGGCAAAACATTTCCCTTTGAGGGCTTTTGTTCATCCAGGGAAGCAAAAAGAGGTTGCTTGGGGCGAGATCCGGTGAATACAGGGAAGGGTGGGACACAGGGGTCATGTCGTTTTTGGTTAAAACCGCTAAACTCTCAGTGCCGTGTGGGCAGGTGGTGCTCATAAATCACCCTTCATGAAATGGTCAAACGCCTTGAAAGAATCTCCAAAAAAGCATTCGGGGATGCTGAACGCAGCCTCTCCCAACAATGCTAGCTGGTCCACGCATGCCAACATGTTCCTGGGACACTTAGTGGGGGAACCCTGGACTACTAGGGACCTGCCCATCAAAAAAAAATACAACCCTTTTCAGGGATTCCCTCCTTGTATATACAGACAGATGCATAGACACATACAATAGACTCTTTGGTCACTTAACACCAAATTTGACCCCCACATTTTTCAAACCCCCATGTTAAAATCCTTCATTTACTGAATAACACTGAAATGGCCGGTGGCCGGCAAATACCACATGAATGGATCCTTCCTCCTCCAATCTCCTTTCAGTTTTGCCTGGGGCAACAGAGCAAGACGCTTTAAGGCCCTGGTGGGCATTGTTCCTGAGAGCAGAGCTGGATAATTCCTGACATGTGGTCAGCGATCAAAAGTCACAGATGGCAGGGTGAGGTGGCTCAAGCCTGTCATCCCAGCACTTTGGGAGGACAAGGCGAGAGGACTGCCTGAGCTCAGGGGTTCGAGACCAGCTTGGGCAATTTGGTGAGCCCTCGTCTCTACAATAAAGTTTTTTAAAGATGAGCCAGGCATGGTAATATGCTCTTGTAGTTCCAGCTACTTGGAAGGCTGAGGTGGAAGGATTGCCTGAGCCCAGCAGGTTGATGCTGGGGTGACTGTGAGCATGCCATTGCACTCTGACCTGGGCGACAGAGTGACTCCAATTCATAAAAAAGAAAGTCACAGGCTCTGTCCTCACCGCAAAAACTCAGGAAAAGGATCTAGGCCCTGCTGGAAAGAAAGATCATGTAAAGGTTATTTCTTAAAAAAAGAAAACGAGGGACATCCTGGCAGTCTTAGATATCCATCCTACAGGAAGAGAAGAATTCACCCAAACATTTCTTCCGGAGAAGAAGAAAGAACCATTTTTCAAAAAGCAGCAGTGACAAATCAGAGTCTGGATTCTGCTGCTGGTGCAACAAATCCAGAGACATACGGCTTTTCCCTTTCTTGCTCTGCTAGCCGTTCACAGCTCTGTTGGAATGTAAATTGCAGCCTGGCTAGGTGTGCGAGATGCTTGCTGGGCTCACTCTTCCATCCTTCCCTGCCCCTGGAAGACAGTATATCATCTCTGCTGAAAGGCTCTGGGTCTTTGCTGCAAAAGGCCTAGTATTTACTCCGGGTCTGCACCTCAGTAGGGCTGTATAAATAAATCTCTGCTGCCCCTGACACCACTAAAGGCAAAGCCCATTGGGGGAAGATTTCACGTGTTGCACCAACAGCAGTTTGCCCTTTCCCGGACGTTTTCTCTACATGTGTGTGAAGTTCGAGACGTGAAGGTATTCCCAAGCGGCTTTGTGCCACAGAGGAGAAAAGACTGCACGTGACTTCTATGTTGCTTTTCTTTTTAACCAGAAAATCAAAACAAAAAGGGTTAAGGAACCGCTCCAAGTGGGCTGAGTGAGCTGACAGGAGTCTCACCAGTCAGGCTGAGTTCCCTAGAATGACTTGATCTGCACTCCCTGAGGGTGGGGGGGGAATGGGGGAGACAGAATATCCCAAAGGGTGCCTGATCTCAAACCAGGCAAAATAGGGGCCAAAGGGAGGCCCAAACTTTACCTGTATGATGTTCACTTGTATACCTAATCCTGAATTGTACCCCACATCTTTAAAATAAAATATACATAAAAAAAGAAGAAAATGTACCTCCCACCCAAAAAAATTCCTTGAAAACAAAGACATTTCTCTAGGTGCAAAAATACCTATCATTTTGCTACCAGGGGAAAGTTGATTTGCTATGAAAATGGCATAATTTCATCCCGGATCAAATGTGCAAATGCTTGTGAAGTCCTCGCTGTGGCACGTGAATACGCCTGAAGCGAAAATTGCTAATATCACACAAGGCTGCATCAATCACCGAGAGACACGAGGCAAAAGTCTTCCCTGAACTTTTCTATTACTAGTAAATGGGATTTTAGATGTAATATAACAGTCATCAACACATCACGTTTTACCAGCAAGACGGCGACACTGACTTCGTAAGTGACAGCTTGCCCAGGATTTCTCCAAGTTCATGGCCACTTTTGACTCAGAACAACCCTGCTTGTTCCTTGAGATCGACCTTTCTCTTGGGTTGGCTGGAAGGTGGATGGGGGAGCAATTTCTCCACCTTCATCAGGGACTCTAGGACATCCTGGGGTTTCAATAAACCTGGTAATTTCCTTTGGGGACATGGTTATCAAATTTGAATCGGTATCATATATATAAGTCAGATTTAAATATTTTTCTATCAACTGAAAACCATTCATTATTAAACACTAAAGCAACCATCCCCACATCCATGGCCTTCTCCAGAAATTTATTTCCTGCTGGTTCACAAACACCCTTAAGGTGATCCAGATGTTAATCACCAGCACACCAGCATTCGTGATTGTCCTCGGGAGAAATGGATTTTTCTGCCCACCTCTGGCTTTCGTGGCCTGATTAAGTGTCGGGGTAAAGTGACGCATTTCGAAGCAAGTTAACGGAAAGCGATATGCCTGAAAGTTTGGCCGACTTTCTGCCATGAACTGACAGTGTGTACAAACAAGAAGCATTTTATCTGACTGTCTGTGTCAGCTTTGGAAAACAGGACACATCAGTAATGATTCAAAATGCGAAGGTGGCTTTGAAGGGCGAGGACCCTGAATTTCCATGTTTTTCCAAAAAATACTATTTTGCTATCAAGAAAAAAATGCAACAGTCAAACCCACAACAACAGAAAGATAAACATAGGTTTTTTTTCTCTTTTGCCAGAGAATCACTGAGACAGCATTCGCCAGCAGTCCTTCCACAGCAGCCCATGTGTGCTGAGTGTCACTGAGAGAGGGAGGATCACCATGGCAGTACATTTTGTCTTGTTGTGGTTGTGTTTTCTCCTGGCATCATTTGGAAAGGACTGATCCTAACACCTCCGTGGAGTGAAATGTAGACCCAAAGGTGGTTCTCGAAGGTTTATATTAAATCAGTGGCTCTGGTTCCCTCCTGGTTCTGGACATATCTCACCCTCCTGCACCAGGCTAGGGAAGCAGAAAGAAAGAGGGGCACTTGTGTTCCCGACACAGTAAACTAGGATTCTGCATAAATAGCCACAGGCAACCACAGAGCATGATCAACAAAGACCATGGGGGAGAGAGCTGTGAAGGTGAATGTCCTGACCCCTTACCTGCAGCTCTTGAGGGTGCCAGCTGTCGGCAGAGGCATCTTCTAACTCCCAGCGTCTGTGAAGCGAAGCTACTACCACCAATAGGCCGTCACCTTGTAAACAGAAGTACCCGAGGAGAGAGGATGCACGTGCGCCCGCCTGGGATGCAGCTGGACTGGAGGAGAGAGAAGGAAGGTGGCAGGAGATTCTACTTACGTGATGCATCGGTTGGGGACTCTGGCTGGGCGTGTTCGCTCATGGTCTGCGGGGTCCCTCTGCGGGTCCAAGGGCAGGCACGAGCTTCCGCAGCCATTAGGTCCTGGCTTGTCAGTCCTGGAGAAGTCCTAGCCTTGACTCTGAGCTCGGTGAGGATGCCAAGGAATGCCAGCTCTGTCTGACACCAGAGGCCCAAGTTGGGCAGTATCTAGGTGCCAGCACTGGCAGCTGTGCTGAAAGGATGTCGTCCTCAAACAGCCCTGCAGATAGGCTGGAGAGAGGTGGGGGGGGGAACCTCTCAGGGCTCCTGGGTGAGGCCCGAAAGCCTGAGATTTCATTCCCTCTCAGCTTCCATTTCCCTATCTTTCCCCCACCCCCAACCTTGCCTTCTGGCCTTTCCTTCCCAGTCTTACTGGCTTTTCTCCTTTTATATATAAAAAAAGAAAGAAAAAGTTCTTCTGGAACAATCTGTGGATTGGCAAGGGGTGCTTTCCTCATACAATTCTCAGAGCTTAGTGTGTGCAGGAAACATCTGAGGGGCTTGGGACAATGCCGATGCCCAGGCTGGATCCCAGTGCTCTCTCGTGATCTGTAGCCCTGAAGTGTCATGGGGAACCTGCATTTTAACAGGTGCCGACCATGTTTTGAGGGCCTTTGCCAAGAGTTCTGGGCCTGTCCTGGTCAACAATGTTGACCCTGGGGCGCATTGCCCAAGCCATAAGTACCAGGTTCTGTTTCACCTTGGATTCAGGGGCTACGAAGACCATGGCGCATTTGCTTTGAGTGGAGGGTTTGAGTCCAACGACTCTTTTCTCATCACCATTTCCTTAGGAAATAATGGAAACATTCTTGGGTCAGAACTAGTCACCCAGAGACTGTAACCAGGACCCAGGCGCCGGAAGGCTACACAAGCGTGTTTGAGGTGCGAGCACCCCCCATGTTGATGAAGCCGCCTTCAGAGTGATAACACCTTGCTGTTTAAATGCACAGCGGTCATGTCGGGGTTGCGGTTCACATATCCAGGTGCAGAGTTGTTCCGAGTGAGGATAACCAGCTAAGTCTGGCAGGTGTCTGAGCAGGGGCATCGGAGAGTGGGAAAAGTCTGGGATGTGATTTCAGCTCAGTAACAAGTGCTGGTAGAAAAATTAATTTTCAAGATAGTTCTCTTGCCCCACAAAGGCAATCCAGGTAGGCTGAGAGACAGACACTTTCCTTAGAAGATAGAAAATACAAAGAAGTTTTTCAAAGACCTAATTCATGTATATAGGCAGTCTCTCTTCCTTTCTCTCTTTCTCTGTCTGTCTCTCTGTTTCTCTGTTTCTGTCTGTCTCTGTCTTTCTATCTCTATCTCTGTCTCTCTCTCTGTCTTCCTGTTTTTCTATCTGTTTGTCTCTGTCTTTCTGTCTTTGTCTCTCTGTCTCTGTCTGTCTTCATCTTTGTCTTTCTGTCTCTGTCTCTCTCTGTCTTTCTCTTTCTCTTTCTCTTTCTGTCTCCATCTCTGTCTCTCCCCCACCCCTCTCTGTCTTAATCTCTCTCTCTCTCTCTCTCTCTTCTAGGTGCTGGGCCTGCAAAAGTGCAGGTGACAGGTTGAGTGCCATCCCCTGGGCTTGTGCTGTGCAGAAGTTAAGCAAGTTCATAAAATGATTGTGTGCAACAAATAAAATCCTCACAAAGTGTGTGACGTCCAAAGAAGGAAACCAAGCTGAGTTAGAGAATCACTGGAGGGGAAGTGGGGGTGACATGCCTAACGCATGACATACTTCAAGCCTTTTATAAGGAGATGACATTTCAGCTAAAAGACAGGAAGGAACCAGCCAGTACAAAAGGAAAGAGCAGGGCGAGCATGGTGGCAGGGAAGGCAGAGCAGCAGGCAAGTGAGCAGGAGAGAGCCTGGCTCACCCACGGCACCGGGGGCAGGTTGAAAACGGCACTGTCTAATAGACCATCACAGGATCACACGGGGCCACAGCATTGGGCCATACGAGTCATCAGAAATGCTTTAGTAGCCATTGTTTGTAGAAAAGGTAAAAAGAGACATGTGAAATATATTTGGCTACTGTATCTTATTTAACTCAATATATCCAAAGAATTGTCACTTTCAATGTGAAATTATTGAGACATAGTTACTTTTTCATTGCTGTTGTTTGTAAGGCTTCCATATCCTGCTGTGTTTTGCACTTACAGTGCCTCTCAATTCAGATAAGCCACTTTGCAAGTGTTTTAATAGCCACTTCTTTTCTTCAAAGGACTAATTTGCTTTTATATACTATTTATTGAAAGGTGCCGGTCCTGCTGTAGGTGCTGGGTGCGCAGAGGTGAGCACAGTAGGTGTGGCTGCTTGGACAGGCCTGGAGTGTTGGAGCTACTGGCTTGCGATGAGGTGTGTGAGGCGGGCAGGCCTGATGGTGGAAGGCCTTGATGGTGGGAAGCCATTAAAGGCAACTGACATGGAAGGTGCACTAGACATGGTGTATGAAATTCTGCTTTATCAAGTTGCAAGGTATAGAGACACACTGGCTTTACCTCCAGGATGGAGACCTGTTGGGAGGATTGACAAGGAAGTGGGAAAGGACAGGACGCCCAGCCAACAGCCTTCAGGCCGTCTCTGTTCAAGACCCATGCCTGTCTGTGCTGAGTGGGGTCAATCGCCCATTGCTCTGCCATTCCTGCTCTTGACTTCACTGTTTCTCTGTATCTCTTGATCCTCCTGTGAATTTCTACAGCTCACGGGCTTGTCTGTTGCACACCGAGATAGTGCGCTTGACTGCTCATGGCTTCTGCTCGCTTCGTGGCATCTGCTTCCTGCTTCTCTTCATATTCCTTTTGGTTCCAGGGTCACTCCACCATCTGAGCTCCTTTCTTTGTGTCTTTTTTTTTCTTGAGTGGGAGTCTCACTCTGGTGCCCAGGCTGGAGGGCAGTGGCATGCTCGTGGCTACCCCAGCATCGACCTGCCAGGCTCCGGCGATCCTTCTGCCTCAGCCTTCCAAGCAGCCGGAACTATAGGTGCACACTACCATGCCTGGCTAATTTTATTTTTCTTTATTCATCGTAGAGACGCGATCTTGCCAAGTTGCCCGGGATGGTCTCGAACCTGTGGACTCAGGCAATTCACTCGTCTCAGCCTCCCAAAGTGCTGGGATTACAGGCTGAGCCGCTGAGCCTGGCCTCTTTGTGTCTTGTAACGAAAGACTAAGTGGCTATCTTTTGCACATCCTGTAGGTTAGGATGTCGGGATACACGATACAGAGCACAGCTTCTACTGGAAGCGACATTGTGGGCTGCTCTCTCCTCGAGATGCTGTGGGTGTGGCTGACCAGCAGGGCTCCCTGGCATTTTCAGTGTAGACATGTATTTCTGCCACGGCTACAGTTCTCTTTGCCCTTCACCACTGAGGGGTGAAATCAGCCTGGGATCAGCTAGGCTGACCTACTCCTATGCAGTTTGTGAGAGACGTGTCCTGGGATGCACTCTCAGAACGACTCTGGTAGGGAACCCTTGGTGACATTTGCTAAGCAGCCGACACAAATTGAGGTCGGTATCTGTGGCTCTGATCACGATGTCAGGATGGGGACCATTTGAACTTGTAAGTCGCCTTCTGAATACAGTCAAGCCTGGATGAAGAAGTAGATCTTGCAAAGACTATCTGGCAAAACTCAAGACACTTTCTGATTGGCATTAATACAATTTCGTCAAATCAGTTCGAATGCCAACTGCTTTAATCAGGCCACTCCTTGCCTCTTGTTTTATGCAGTCACTTTGGTGGGAAAAATCCCACGGGGGATTTTGATGTTGACAGCTCTCTCTCCCACAAGCCTGTGCTCGTAGGCCCACCCAGCTGGTGGCTGTCCCGATGCTGACATGCGGGTGCTCACCGGGCCTGGCAGTGGCCTGCTGTGTCTGAGCTGCGAATCCTTGGTGTGCTCCAGGACACCAGGAGAGGCACCATCTGTTGGACAACACCCTGTCCCCACGAGAGGGTCCCGTGGGCCGCATCTGTACGTTTACCCACAGCTGTGTCTTCACGGGGAGGAGTCCCCACCAGCAAGCCACACAGGCAGCTCTGACAGTGTCCAGAGGACTCTGCCCACCATGGCCTTGGTCTCGCCCAGGAACGGACTCTACCACAGAGGCTGGCTCCCATCTGCACCAACTTGCCGCCGCCATGATGTGTAAGTCAGGACTCATCTGTGGGATTCTGTAAGTGCGTCAGAGCTGTTTGCCTCTGTCACATGACCTCAGGCCACCACCTTCGCTCACTGAGTGAGTACCAGTGAGTTTCTACCTGGTCATTGCACAACGCCCCTTGGGTCTTGCTTCTCCCCAATTCTTTATCAAAGCTGTAGCTGGTCTACAAGCTCTCACTGTATCACCCAGGTTGGAGTGAGGTGGCACAATTAAGGCTCACTGCAACCTTGACCTCCTGGGCTCAGGTGATCCTCTGACCTCAACCTCCTGAGTAACTGGGACTACAGGCATGCACCACCACACCACCCATGGCTAGTGTGTGTGTGTGTGTGTGTGTGTATAGAAACAGATCTGACTATGCTGCCCAGGTTGGTATCAAACTCCTGACCTCAAGTGATCCTCCTGCTTTGGCCTCTCAAAGTGCTGGGACTACAGGTGTGCACCACCACACCCAGCTAATTTGTATGTGTGTGTATAGAAACAAGGTCTGGCTATGTTGCCCAGGCTGATGTCGAAAACCTGACCTCAAACAATCCTCCTGCCTCAGCCTCCCAAAGTGCTGGGATTACAGGCGTGAGCCACCGTGCTTGGCCTGGTACCCACTTCTTATTACAAGTACTACATTGCATCCGAGCTTAGCTTTTGGCAGAACTTTCTCCTCCCATGCATCACCATGGCAATCCATAGACCATCACATTGCCTTCTTACAAAACAAGGCACACTGATAGGACACTAGACAGTTAGACTCTCTTCAACAAAAGACAAACCAAAGCAATGCTGGTGATGAACCTTTCTCTGCCGACCATAACTCTCAAATCATGCCACAGGCCTGACAATGCAGGAAACACTCCTCTCCTGCCACAGCCTGGGCAGACCCTTTGCTGCGGGCAGCCTGGCTTGGGAGGGAAGACATGTCACCTCCTTCCACACACGTGGTGATTTGTGGCTATGTGGGGAGAGGCCGCTCTCTGAACCACGTGCCCCCTGGTGCCGGCAGGCTACGGAAAGATGAATGGTATTATAAGACAGACATCTGAATGTTTCGTATTAAATTAGTCCCACAGAGCGCCCAGAATTCTCATTCCATAAATCACAAAGTAAAGTAAACTCACTCTCAGGTTGGATTGCCGTGACTCTGGCCTGTGGTGTCATAGATAATCGGAGAACAGTTAAACATTTGTCTGAAATAGTAATAATTTCCAGCATATTTACTCGGTGCCATGGAGGTGACCCAGACTGATCTCTGCTGCCAGAAACAGCATGTAAATGGGAGTCAGCCAATTTAGGAGATTTCCAGACAGGAGTCACTGCCCCTGACACCCTCCGTCTACTCTTAAACTGTCACGAGCTCTTCAAGGAGCTGCGGGGTGCACAGGCCTAGGTGAGCAAACGTCATCCTCTCTAGAGAGCAGGTAGGAAAGTGCACTGAAGAGCCCCTTGTCCTTTCACTAACTTGCAGTCATGGTGCCATTTTGGAATCTGCCTCAATCTTGTCTAGGAGTCATAGTGATAACAAGTACCTTGACTCTACCAAAGCCACGTTTCTCTTCAGTGGCAAAGCTTTTTTCTGAGAATGTCTTACACGTCCTTGGATCTGTTCTGGTGTTCTGCCATTCCTGAGCTGACATTGTGGATATGTGGGACACTAATTGGAATGGAAGGAACCTTGGACTGGGGCTCATGGGACCACCTATCCGCCTCTAGAAAGTGCAAGAGGCAGAGTCTTCATCTCTAAAGTTACATCCAGCGTTAAAAGTCTGCCTCTGATCCAGTGACGAGATCCAACTGGGCCGCAAGAATTGTAGCAGCCAGGATTCCAGCTGATACTGGATGTCCATCTCCTGCTTAGTGGGGGTTTTCTACAAGTGTTCACCGGGACCTGCATCCAGGGTGGCCTTCAGCCTCAGAAGCAACACAGGGAGGCTGTGGCACAGCTCTGTGGTAGTCATGGATTGGAAGATCCCAGGGCTTGGAGTCAGTCTTGCCCCCTGCACTTTGGGGCAAGTCTCTTGGTACAGGAACCAAGTGAACTCATCAACATGGAAGAGAAGAGCACAAACACTTCAGAGTGACTGCTAGTGCCAGGCACCATGCTGGACTTTTCCACTGTTGTTTGTTGCTTTCAAGACTCACAGCTACCCTATGAAGTGGCGTGGCTGTTTCTTCTGCCCCTTTACATTTTACAGATGGGGGATCTGAGCTTCTGAGAACCGGATGATCTTGGTTGAAGCCATCAGCCAATCAGCGGCCGAGCTGGGATTTACACGAGATCTGCCTAACCTCAAAACTATGCTTTCCCGTGATGCCCCCCAAGGAACCCCTTGTATGTTTCTAGTGCTGAAGAAATGTCAACTGTGGTTTTGGTAATTCTAAAAATGAATAAACAGAATCGTTGTATGCCTCAGTCACTGCCTTCTTGGGTCAGTCTCAGTCTTCTGATGGATTTAAGTGAGGCAAGGAAGGCTACTCTTGATGTCCGACCCCAGGTGGGCGAGGCACTGCCCAAAGTGGTTCTCACCCTCTCATCATGACATCGGTGAGCCAGCAGGGACTTCCCTTTCCTTACCCTGGTGCTGTATTCATCTGTGCATTTGTTTGCTAGGGTCGCTGTCTTAGTCTGCCGTGTGCTGCTATAACAGAATTCCTGAGACTGGGTGATTTATGAAGAACAGACATCCACGACTCACAGTTCTGGAGGTGGGGAAGTCCAAGCACAGGCATCTGGTGAGGGTCTCTTACTGCACCCTCACACGGCAGAAGGTGGAAGGACAAGAGACACTGAACCCACTCCCACGTGCTCTTTTTATAGCTGCATTAATCCGTCGGTGAGGTGGAAGCCCCCATGACCTGAACACCTCTCCAAATGCCCCCCTTCCCAACACTCTTGTGCTGGAGAATCAGGTTCCAACACAAGCATTTTGGAGGACACTTTCAGACCCCAGCAGGTGCCATCACAACAACCCACAACACGGTGGCTCTAACAACAGAAATACATTTTCCCATGGTTCTGGAGGCAAGAAGTTCAAGACCACAGTGTCAGCAGCATGGGTCCCTTCTGCAGGCCAGGAAGAAGAATCTCTGTCAGACTTTCCTGAACTGCCTGTGGCATGCTAGTACAATGGTCAGAATGTTTGTGTTCTCCCAAAATTCATGTTGAAACCTTACCACCCACATGATGGCACTACGAGGTGAGGCCTTGGAGGTGATTAGGCCATGATATCTGTGGCCTCATACATTAATTTAGTGCCATTACCAAATGGTCCCAAGTTGGCTGTCTCGCACCTTCCTCTTTATGAGGTGACCGAAATAAGGCACCATCTATGAACGAGAGCCGACCATCACTGAACAATGAGTCTGGTGACATCTTGATCATGAACTTTTCAGCCTCCAGAACTGCATGAAATGAATTTCTGTTGTTTCTAAGCTACCCAGTCCAAGGTATTTCATGAAAGCAGACCCGAACAGACTAAGACAGGTTGTCAGTCTTTGGCGTTTCTTGGCTCGTAGAAGAGTCACCTCGCTGTCTGCCTTCATATTTAAGTGACATTCTCTGTGTGTCTGTGTCCTAATTTTCCCATCTTTGTAAGGCCACCAGTCATAGTGGATTAGAGTACCACTCTACTCTAAGTGCCTTCATCTTAACTAATCACATCTGCAGGGACCTTATTTCCAAATCAGATCACACTTTGAGGTTTTGGGGTTGGATGCTGACATGTGGATTGTGGGTATCAGGGACACAATTCAACCTATAATAACCAGGAAGAAAAGTCCCACACCTCACCCACAAACACTTTGAGCACAAGCACCCTGCCATTAAAGACTGCACCACTTTTTTCTTGATGGTGCATCTCTCTCTCTCTCTGTCTCTCTCACTCTCTTTTATGTCTTTCTTGTTCCTTACTAACACTGAAGTCTGATATTAATGGAAAAACCATTAAAAAAAACTATTATCCTATGAGGTAAAGTGAATGCACTCAAGTGTAAAAGGAAGACTTATCGATCAATTTTAGTTAAACTCTTCTTGTCTGACATTTTGCAGCTAAGGAATGTGTTTTTATTGCCTGGCCAGCTAGTTCAGATTTCTGGTCAGTCTTAGTAAAGACCCCTTTTATAACATTGATAAAATTTTATCACAGAGCTATGAAAACAAAATTAGATTTCATAACTCACATCAGGCCTTGAAGGGGGTGCCTCTATACATTTTACAAAGCTTATCAAGCTTTGACACACCTATTCTGGTCATCTTTTTAAGTAGCAACTGTGACTGAACTTCATCTAGCTATGTGTATATACAAGTATGTGTGTGTATTTATTTTTTCTCTTTACCTGACAGGAGAGAAAACTTTCTTCACCTAATTGTAAAGAGAAGACTGAGAATGAAAGGTCAGCTATTTCGAGTTCTGAAGACTGAATTTCAGCAAATCTACTTCTAAAAAAGAATCTGCATAGTTTATTAAGGAAATTAGTCCTAAAATGTGTCCTTCAAAATAACTCAATTTTTCACCGGCACATTTTGAAGAATGAACAACATTGACACATCAGGTACAATATATTCATAAACTCACAGTAAGGCATACTGTAATCAAGAACATTGTTAGCCCCAGAAATGTTGTATTCTGGTGAAATCCTGTGTATATTCTCTAGCTTTTCTAGTTTATAGAGTGATCTACTGGGGGGATTGAATGTATGTTTTGTTTCCCTAGTAGATGGTAAAAGGGCAGAGAACTTGCTTGGATTTCATTGCACAGTGCTACCCACAAGGGCTCGTAGACAAAACCCAGAAGTCCCATTACATGGCCACATGATGGCAAGACAAGGTCCCTCATCTCCCATCGTGTGCTGGGCTGCAGACCAAAATGACAGCAGTGCAGTGAGAAGAGGAACTGCTTTATAGAATTTTGTTTCTGCCAGCCTCTCAGAAGCTACACTCCTCAGAGTCAAGTTAAGTGGAGTTGGACAGTCCTTTCTGCTTCTCAAAGACAAGAAAGACTTCTCAAGATTGGGCAAATGAGATAAATGTCATGGTGTATACTAAACATCTTCTATTCTCAAAATATATCTTTGATGCTTATATATTTTGGTTTCATATACCAAGTTTGAGGAAACATCCAGAAATTATGTGAAATGACTTATAAATGAATTGACAACATTTGACTGTTATGAAGTGGTTCTCAAGCTGTTTGGGTTTATATGTGACTTTGAGAATCTTTTGAAAAGCCATCATCTCACAAAATACACATACACCAAAAGAATTTTTTTTTTTTTTTTTTGAGTTGGAGTCTCACTCTGTCGCCCAGACTGGAGTGCAGTGGCCGCTCCCGGCCACCGCAGCCTCGACCTGCTGGGCTCCGGCGATCCTTCCGCCTCAGTCTTCCAAGTAGCTGGAATTACAGGCGTGCGCTACCACGCCCAGCTGATTTTTTGATTTATTGTAGAGATGAGGTCTCGCTGCCCAGGCGGGTCTCGAATCCGCGGGCTCAGGCAATCCACTCACCTCAGCCTCCCAAAGGTGCAGTATTACAGGCTGAGCCACCGAGCCCGGCTTAAGAATTTTTTTTGTCATACTATTTTATGGAGTTCACAGAGCTTTGGGTGAACTTTCCAAATGAAACAGTTCTGATAAAAGATAAGATATTTTTGATTTCCATAATCTTTAAGGTTTGGGGGACATGTAATCTATACTTCTCAAGTGGAAGATTTTAAAACATATATCAGATGAGGCAGATTCTAACTCCTCACTGTGGAAATAACTTATTTTGCTATATTAAAAAATAATAAAGCGTGAAGCTCTCTTAGCATCTTTGGGTGTGATTTTTGCATCTAGAAATCTTAAGTGGAAAAAGAGAAGAACATATAAACTTCCCCGGTGTTGTTAATTTGGGGCATTCCTTGGAGAAAACCCTTATTACCTGGGAGGAAGAAAGCTAATTAAGTCGCCATGTCTCACAATCATGGAGCCGTGTTACTTGCCCCTGTTGCAGGCAGAAGCAACACATGCTGTTTTCCTTTTGTCTGTCAGGAGAGTAACAGGGAACATGGATGACCTGGCAGGTGGGGACTGAATCTCACAGAAGAGTGGCCTGTGGATGTGTGAAAACTACGTGGAAATCACTGCTGTGTGGCTGTAGAAAATGGGGCGTCTGGGGCTGAAACCCCCAGCTAACTCCACTGCACATGGCACATTTCTCTTTCATAGAGGATGGCAACATCGCCCAACGATTGTATCACTTTTCTGATCATTTTATTCCAAGTCCTGTTACAATTATTCTTCAGCTAATTGAGTCAAAGTTTACTGTACTCTCAGATTCTGTTCAAAGTTCCTTCTAATTCCTTTTAAGGTCTTATTTAGAAACCACCTTAAAACTGTTAAACTTGTATATGAAAAACGTTTTGGATTAGGAATTAATGTCACCGCTCTTGGCTAGAGATATCAGATTAGTTAAGAGCACTGGGTTCAGAGCCGGAAGACGCCCTGCAAGGAGACTCTGTCTGTTCTCTGCTTAGTGCCCAGAGCCCAGCATGGTGCCTGGAACACTGTAGGTGTTCATTAAATCTTTGTTAAATAACCAATGAAGAGCTGAGTTTCAACTCTGGCTGGGCTTCTCACCACCCGTGGGACCTATCTTTTTTCTCATCTGTGGAATGAGAATAGTAATATTTCCCTCCAGCCCCCAAAAGCTGTTTTTAGCATCAGATAAGATAAAGAATGGAAAATCACTTTTTCTTTGTTTTTGAAGAAAAGAATCGTCTTGAAAATTAGGTGTATGTATGGTAGGGGAGGAAAAATAACTTTCTCTCTACCCTTCTGAGTTTTTGACTGGGAACAACCATGGAAACAAAAGACAGATTCACAACAGAAAAACAAACAGAAGTTTATTAGCATGTATACCTTCTGTGTATATGGAGGGTACCCAGGAAGTGTGTTATCAAAAAGACAGCCTACTCAACCTGTCATCCCAGCACTTTGGGAGGCCGAGGTGAGTGGATTGTCTGAGTCTGTGGGTTCGAGACCAGCTTGGGCAACTTGGTGAGACCTCGCCTCTGCAATAAATAAAATATTAGCCGGGCGTTGTAGCGCACGCCTGCAGTTCTGGCGACTTGGAAGGCTGAGACGGAAGGATCACCGGAGCCCAGCAGGTCGACACTGGGGTGGCCATGAGTGTGCCACTGCACTCCAGCCTGGGTGACGGAAAGAGACACCAACTCAAAAAAAAAAAAGGGCAGGCTAGTTTTTAAGCTTCATTTTTGTCTTCAAGTGAAACAAAGAAAGAAGGATATGGGGGAGCCAGCCCAGTTAAGGGAAGATGACCAGGGCTCCTGGGAGGGGAAGTCCATCAGGTAAGATCACAGGTATGACAGCCACCGGAGTTTAGCGAGGAAGCTGCCATCTACCACCGGGTGCTAGGCTGGTTCTTCAGATGCACCAACTGGCTCAATCATCACAACTATAACAGACTCCATTTTGCAGATCTGGAAACTGAGGCACTGGTGTTAAGTGACTCACCTCAAGTCTCATGGCTAAGCAGGGGCAAAGTAAAGTCTAACACAAAAAGCCTGGGCACCAAAGCCCTCACTAACCACTGTCCGGCTGTTCATCTCAGAAGCATTTATTTACTGAGTGCCTGCCATGCACTAAGTCCTTGTTGCCTCCAGTTCAGTTTGGCATCAAGTAGACAATGCGTCAAGAGAAAAGACTGCACAGAGAGGAGAAAAAAAGATGGAGAAGGTGAATCCAGAGTAGCCCTGCTTATTCCTTTGACTGAACTCAGGAGAAACTACAGTTCCGCCCCCCCGCACCCCCTCCTCTGAGCTTCTGGAATCTCTCTGCTCTCTGTTTGAACTTGAGCAAATATAAAACTTCTATTTTCTCTGTTCCTGGAGCTTTTAGAATCCCAAAACATTTGGTTTAGATTAAATCCGTTGACCAAGGCATTATAATGCGGCTTCAACACAGATGATTCCGTCCACGGTCGCCTTATCTAACCCAAGCCCTTATTACAGTAACAGAGTACACTAATCAGGGCCAAGGGCAGGGCCAAGGAGGGAAGGTCACTCGGGCTTAGAGGCCACATGGACACAGCAGGGTGGTGTCCTTTCATACTCGAGAGGGAGGGATTCATAAAATCCAATCAGGAGCATGTGTGTGCATTTATATGAGCTACTTTTTTTTTTGCCTGAATCTAAATTATAGAGATTTTAATAGCTCCAGTAATTAGACAAGTATGCAGTCAACCCCATTATGTTCCTGTGTTATATCACACTCCCCAGGGCCCACCTTCTTTGCTGGCTGGGCTCTCTGCAGGGGCCCCTGCCCCCTTATTTTCTACCACAGGGAGGCGGTTTTCTTTTCAAAGAGCTCACTGTTCACGTTGCTTTTATCTGCTCAATCCGGAGGCTGGATTTGCTTTCTCAGGGGTTTCACCATTGTGTTGACCGGTGTGGAAGAAAAGAACAGAGAGGGCTTTGGTGGTTCGTCCGCACCCCCACAGTGCCTAGTGTGCTTCGGGCAGCACGGTGGAGGCGAGAACTTGGGGAGGGACATATGGACATAGCACGACACCTGGTCCAGGGTGGATGCTTCGAGTTGTTTACAACTCAGTGTCTTTAAAACACGTTGAGTGATTCAGTTATTGTCCTTAAAGGGAGCAGAATGGAATGCTCATATTCCCTGTCTCGGATCATGGACTTTTGTAGAAAGCTGCCTTTCTAGCTCCCTGATTGCCCGTCATTATTTTTCTCCCTTTTGTGTTTTGTAACTTTCTATTATTCGTAGTAATAGTTCACATCGTCAGCATAGATCATCTCCCTGCAGGGGTTGAGGGCTATATCATAAGATGTACTGGTCATCTTGGATTTTTCTTATTGCTGTTTCTCCTAGAACTAAAGCAAAATCTTTTGATGCTTTAAAATGAAAAGCAGGATGTGCTGTGCAGCTAAAATGATGCAATTTATCTAATTGCGAGATTGACTTTTACCATCTGCATATACTGTGGATATTTTCTTGAGGGCCGTCAGAAAACATCTTCATTATCTTTTGCTTTTTGGAATTTCTTTTCATGAAAATGTTCCCAAACATAACTAAGGCAAGATGTGTAAAGTTTAGTCTCCTGAGTCCACCTTTTGCCACCCGGTTCCTCCCCATTCAGAAATAAAGATGAAAAAATCTCAAACAATAATTTTTTTTTCCTTCACAAGGATGCGAACGTTGCTCCCTGAAAGCAATGCTAGAGGTGTATGAAGCTGGCCTCCATACTATCTAGAAAAACAAAAACAAAACGAAATCCCCTAAAACAAAGAATAATCAAATGTTTAAATCATGCTTGCAATTTAGCTAATTGTCATTAGCAAGATGATGCTATCTTTTCTCTATGAATTGGGTGCCAAATGGCCAGCAGGAGGGGGACACGAATGTCAGCCATGCTTAATAAGACTCCACCTAAAATCTTTTCTACCAAAGCGGGTAGCATAATAATGAGCCGGAGCATACTTAAGGGATTCTCACAATCTGCAACTTACATAAACCTAGTTTTAAAATATGTGTGTTTTTTCAGCTCTGATAAGTGAAAACGTTAAACTAAATATTTTGCTTAACCGAGTAAAGACGGGGCCGAATGAGCACATTAGAATGCAGAAGCTTCCTCGGCTGCTGGTTTCCTCCAGAAGAGAATGGCTAATTCATGGGCCACGGATTCTTGTCTCTCTTTGGGAGAAGGAAAGTCTGCCCTGGGAGAGCTGGACCATTCAGCGTTTTTCTCCTGGTCAGGATTGATTCCAGATGTGGGAGGGAAATGCTAGAAAGAGTTTGGAAAATGGAGTGGAAATGAAAAATTCCTCGGGCCACTGGCATGTTGATGACAGATGAGGTAGGTATTTTCAGGTAACTAATGAACTTGCTGGGAGCTTGGAGAGTGTGAGTCCAGTAGATATTTAACAGGCAGGAAAGACCCAGCTGAGATACACACTGCCCATGTGCACTCTGCACCAAAACAAGGGGAGACGGGGGTCCCGACAGTGACACGTAAATAGCAAAAGCCCAAACACAGCTTCTTGGTCAATGAGTTGAACTGAGGTCTTTTCCTAATACTTAGTTCACAATTTGTGAATGTGTGTGTGTGTTTTCCAACTTTTCATTATTTGATTTATGATGACTATTTTCTTACTCGAAGAAATACTGAAAAAATGCTCACTAGAGAATGGTATGACAGACATTGGAGACTCGGAAGGGGGAGGCTGGAGGGGGTGGAGGGTTGCAATACCACCTGCTGAGTACAATGTGCCCAGGTGGAGCAGAGGGTACACTTAAAGCCCAGACTTCTTCGCCACTATCCAAGGGTCATTAGGAGCCCATAAAGCATGAAGATGGCACCCCTTCCAGGTCGATGAGACACTCTGTGTTGGGGGCTTAGCGATGTGGAGGTGTCTTTGTGAAAATAACAGAAAGAAGCCTCTTCCTCTGAGTGGAGGCATAATGAGAGAAGCAAAGACTGAGGTCAGATCTCGCTTGCCTCCTCAGCTGGGCTGATACAATCGTGTATTGTGGAACATCCACACAACGCCATGTGACAATCATGGCTTTAACTTTCTGGCCCTTTTGGTGTGCGTGTGCGTGTGTGTGTATGTGTGTATACAGCCTTTCTTCTCAGAAGAAAGTCTTGGAGATGGAGTCTGGGCACTGCCTTTCCTTTCAGGTTCACTTGAGAGACACCATGGTTGCCTGCAGGTCTTTCTCAGATCTTAGAACTTGGGAGTATGACTTGAGCAACGTGGTCATGATAGCCAAGAGCACATGGCTTAAAACAAAGCGAAATTCTGGGGAAAGCATTAGAGAAGGCTGGATCAACAAAGATGGACAGGCCAGGTGCAGTGGCTCAAGCCTGTCATCCCAGCGCTTTGGGAGGCTGAGGCGAGAGTATTGCCTGAGCTCAGGAGTTCGAGACCAGCCCGGGCAACTTGGCGAGACCTTGTCTCTACAATAAATCAAAAAATAAGCCGGGCATGGTGGCGCATGCCCATAGTTCCAACTACTTGGAAGGCTGAGGAGGAAGGATTGCCTGAGCCCCACAGGTAGAGGCTGTGGTGACCATGAATGTGTCACCGCACTCTAGCCTGTGTGATAGAGTGAGACTCCAACTTCCCCCCAAAACAAACAAAAAAACCCCAAAGATGGGCATTTATGAGCGCGACCAGCATCCATTTTCCTTCTCTGTCATAGCCCAATTTCCCCTCATGCCTGTGACAGAGGTGAGAGGGTAATCTCAGGGACTGGTTAACATATCTCTCCTCTCTCTGTTCTCTCATACAACCTGGGTTTAGGGGTGTGAACTGGGCCTGGTCAGTCAGGCATGATCTCTTCTCCTGAGACTCTGAACATTGGGCTCACTGGTCCAAAACGAAGAGAATGATAGGAAGGTATTTGCCTGCTCAGTTGCCCTAGGGACTGGAGGTTTCCATGTCTCCTGGCTTGCTTCCTGCCTTCAGCCTCTTGTCTCTATCCAAGACTTGTTCTCTTGGTAGCCCATCTGGCCTGTGAGCCCCCTGTTATCTTTAATGAGATCTCCTTGGGTTGCTTATGCTGCCAATGGTAGATTTCTGTTACTTGTGATAAAAAACTCTAACTGAAGCCGGGCTCGGTAGCTCAGCCTGTAATCCTGCGCTTTGTGAGGCCGAGGTGAGTGGATTGCTTGAGCCCGCGGGGTTCAAGACCCCGCCTGGGCAACTTGGTGAGACCTCATCTCTACAATAAATCAAAAAAAAAAATTAGCTGGGTGTGGTAGCGCGCACCTGTAGTTCCAGCTACTTGGAAGGCTGAGGCAGAAGGATCGCCGGAGCCCAGCAGGTCGAGGCTGTGGTGACCGGGAGCGGCCACTGCACACCAGTCTGGGTGACAGAGTGAGACTCTAACTAAAAAAAAAAAACCAAAAAAACAAAAACAAACAAACAAAAACAGAACTCTAACTGAAATACCAATGACAATGTTGAACATGGTAGGCCTCTACCAACAATATGAATGGCTTCTAAATCATAAGATCTCTAGAGCTAAAGACTAAACTCTTTCCATGCCCCAAAACAGACATGATCATGTTAGCTTTGCATTGATTGACCATTGATTGAGTGTTGGGCTCAGTGATCTATAGACACCCCTCCATTTAATTCTCACAACTTATCTAAAATAGATACAAACATTGCACTCATTGTATAGATAAGGAAACTGAAACAGAGAGTAACTTACTCAAGGCTGAGTTAGCAAGTGGTACAGCCGGTGTTTAAACCCCATGTCTGGGTCACAGACAAAAGTTCTGTTGGTTACTGCTCTGCTGTTCTCTTATTTGGCCTTAATGATTTTTGCATTTTGAGCGTTTTTCTTTTTTATGATCATACAATTTTATTTCAGTAGCTTACGGGAGTACATGAGTGCCCAGCTAAACATTATGCCTTTGCCCAGAGGAAAAACCTTCTTTTTTCCAATTTTCACAAAGACACTCCCACACTGCCAAACCTTTAACACATTGGCATTGCATCAGCCTATAAGGAGTGCCATTTTCTAGTCTGGCCAAACATGCTTTATGGGCTAGTGATGACTCTTGTTAAACACCACACTACCTAGAGGGAGGGAGAAAGCAAGAGAAACATGAATGGCTGCCCTGCCTCTGTTTCTTCCCTCTGGCATTTCCTTCTTAGCTTTCTCTTCTTCTTTGTCCTGGAATCAGAGAATCTCGGGATTGAAGGAGCCTTAAACAACCTCCTAATCCAACACTCATTTCATGCTTGAAATGTACCCCCTCACACACATAATATTCATGATAACTGGTCTTCCAGATATAAGCAATTCCATGAGTTTTCCAGATAGGCCTTCTACCTTCTAGCAGTTCGAAGGAAATTATTTTTTACAATGACCTAGAATATATGAAGGGGGATTCCCAAAAACTGGAATTATCTTTTGGAGGGTGGGTCCCTTATAGTCCAGGCTTCCCCGGCTGGGTAAGTGTCCCAGGAATCCATCAGCATCAAGGTACAAGTTAACATTGTTAGGAGAAGCTGCTCTTGGCTTCAGTGAATTTTGGCGGGGGAGATTCTTGCAACATGCTTGTCCATTTCATGATGGGTAATTTACAAGCACCCTGGCCACACTGTGCTGAGAGTTCAGCAGTTTTGGACCCAAAACGATATGATCCCTATGTCCCACCCTCCTTATTCACATGATCTCACCCTGAGTGACTTCTTTTTTGTTTTCCTGGATGAAAAAAGTCTTCAAAGGGAATGTTTTGCTGATGTAGAAGAGGTGAAACAAAACACGCCAGAAGCACTAAAAGGCATCAGAATCCATGAGTTCAAAAACTGTGTTGAGCAGTGGAAAATGTATCTCAACAGGTGTAGTGCATCAAATGGAGAAGGCTCTGAAGGTGACTGAAGTTTAAATATGTAAGAATAAACACACAGTTTTTTTTATTTTTTATTTTTATTTTTATTTTTGAGTTGGAGTCTCACTCTGTCACCCAGACTGGAGTGCAGTGGCCGCTTCCGGCCACCGCAGCCCCGACCTACTGGGCTCCGGCGATCCTTCCGCCTCAGCCTTCCAAGTAGCTGGAATTACAGGCATGCGCTACCACGCCCAGTTGATTTTTGATTTATTGTAGAGATGAGGTCTCTCCTGCCCAAGCAGGTCTCAAACCCACGGGCTCAGGCAATCCACTCACCTCAGCCTCCCAAGGCGCCGGGATTACAGGCTGAGCCACCGAGCCCGGCTAACACACAGTTTTTAATAAATAAATTCCGGGGGGTCTTGGGTCCCTCCTTGTACGCGTTTTTAATTTCTATTCACTTTGGTTAGTACTGGGTCTGTGGCTACAATGAGCGAGCCTATTTCTTCCAAATGACAGACCCATCAATAGTTGAAGTCCAATGTGATGCTTCTCCAAAGCAGTTACTTTCTCAGTCCTTGGACAACATGATTTCATGATATATCTGGTCAAAAATTCTTTCCGTTCTCTCCTGCTGGTATTATCATGACCTTCTTACAATGTGGCATCCAGAACTAAATGTGGGACCCAAGCATCACCCAAATAAAGCTTACTATCATGATAAGTATTGGTACTGTAAATGTTATAATAAAACTAGCTGCCTGGACTAATTAAAAATGAATTTTAACATTAAAAACTGAACTAATGAAAAAACTTCCTAAACATCATGCATTGTGATAGCCACTTCACCTATGATATATAATTTAATCCTTATAACAATCCTTTCAGAGATTCAATTATTACTCCCTTTTGCAGATGAGGAAATAGTTTCTAGGAGGTTAAGTAACTCTGCCAATATTTCCACTGCTTGCAAGTGGTAGTGATGGGATTTAAAACTGGGTTTCCCTGAGTCCAGCACTCACAATTCACCCATTTGACTTCTCTTAATGCAGTGAAAACCATGTCAGCTTCCTCCCTCCCTCCCTGCCTTCTCCTCCCCCTTTTCTTCCTTCCTTTCTTCCTTCCTTCCTTCCATGCTCTCTGTCTCCCTCCCTCCCTCCTTCCTTCCTTTCTTTCTTTTCTTTCTCTCTCCATGCCTCCTGACCTTCCTTCACCAAGATTCCAAATTATCTGACAACATGCAATACCGGGACTCTTGCTACTGGTGTATTTCACTGGCATGAAACATTTTTGACAGCAATTATACTGCCAGATCCTATGACTAAAGATGTGTCACAAGTAGGCTGCAGGGGAGTAGGAATTATCGTGCCTAAACTTCCACGATTAGTTCTTTTTTACACAAAGCACCAGGCTGCTCTATAGACTTGCTGGATGGTTTGGGAATTGGGATGGTATTTTCCAGAGAGTGGCTTGGGGAACTCAAGTAGAGAGAGCAATTACCGCTTTCACCAAAACAATGGAACAGCAAGAAATTGAGCCCAGGCCCCTGTCTTCTCTCCTTCTTAATCCTGGAGAATTCTATGAATTAGGGTGTGAGCCGAATTTTCAATTTCGTGGGCACTGGTCCTTTCATCATGCCAAGCTCTTTTCACCGCTTTGTGTCCGGACCTCATGGGCAATGATTCAAGTGCTCCGTGGAAGATGACCAATTCTCAAGCTCACCCCAGGCGAGTACAAAGAATTCTCCGAAAGCCACATGATAGCAAGCTGGAAAGATTTCTCTGATCTTCACTCAGGGGAAAGATCAAACTGCTGCAACAAGTTTCTTTCCATAGATGCTATGGTTCTCCAAACAGTCTGAGAATTCCGGAAAGTCAATGAACTCTAATCACCGAAGCAAGGTCCTCTTTGGCCTTTAGTAACAGAATAATCAATTTCGTTAAGATTGCTCCAAAGACAACATGAGTGAAATGGTGACGTAACGCTAATTGTAAAATTAAGTGATGACATCCAGAGTGTTCTAAAGTAGCCTCTCTCCATGTCTTCAAGGCAGAGTCCTCTTCAGTTTGCTCATGACTGACTCCCGGTCCCTGGCTCAGCGTGTGGTAATTGATAAACTGTCTTGGGATGTCAGTTTTCACTGGACACAGAGGTGTGTTAAAAACGCCTAAGACTTTAAAGCATTGTGAAACATAATGTATCTTTAAAATGGTCATCTACTTTGAATTCTGAAGTCTAGTTTTTCTGTTTGCTCCAAACCTTAACTACCTTAGATGAAACAGCCTTCTTTTATTTTGCACCAGCTTCTCTTTCCACTACCACCAGTGACAACCTCCTCAAAATCCCTTTGATGTTGACATTTTCCAATCCTCTCTCCTTTAAAATCTTCCCAGTCACGGTATTTAAAGGGAATTCCAAATTTTGGTCCCTTTTAAGCTGAGCTATGCTGAATATATGATGTTCCCTTTTAAATCCAGGGGTTTCACTGGCTAAGATTTGTCGCTTGGACCTCCAGTTTTAGGAAGAAAATGCTAGATTATAACTCAAAGGATCAGTTTGACTTTTTTTTTGTATGCACCGTAGTCCACTAGGTGGCATGTCAACCCACAGAAAACCGAATCTAAGCATCCGAGGCGAATTCACTACTGTTTTAAAAATAGGTTTTAAATTGCATTGAACTATGTGGTCATCATGGTATTGAAACTCTCAGCATTTGTGAACTGGAAAATTTGGTGGTGAGGGAACTATGTTTCTGAATTCGATAAGAGATGTTCTAATAGGATCCTGCTGTTCTTTTTGATGGAGTACCGTTCTGAAATTGCATCCAGGGATGAAAAACTTGGTTCCGGCGGCACCCTGTCAGACAGCTCCCATTGCTGTGAGGTGTGATTAAGAGCCAGGGAAACTGGCCGAAAATGGGACACAAGGGACATCTCTATAAAAAAAATTAACTGACTACTTGATATCCTTTAGACCAGATTTAGAAATACAATAAGGCCCTTGTCTTCATCCATTTTGTGCTGCCATAATACCACAGATTGGTTTATTTATGATACACAGAAACATATTGGCTCATCCTCTGGGAAGTCCAGCGTCAAGGCACCGACATCCGGCTAGTGTGTTCTTGGTGTGTCATCACGTGGTAGAAGGAAAGAGGGTGACAGAAAGAGCCAGAGGGACCGACCTCGCCCGTTTGTGAAGGCCCCATCTCACCATGAAGGTGGAGCCTTCATGGTCCCTAACGCCCATCTCCCTGTATGAGGACGGTTGAATTTCAGTCTGCGTTTTGGCGGGAACAACATTCAGACAGGAGGATTCCTGGGCTCAGGAAGTGGAAGCGCTTTGGCTGAGGAAGAGAATGAACCCCGCTCAGGCTCTTCTGAACTCTTTATTTAGACTCCCATGTTCATCGCTGCATCATCCAGTTCTAGCAAGAATCCTGTTGTCAGTTTATCAGCCTCTGTATTTGATCCCCCTCGATGTCTAATCAGCTTCTTCCTGCTCCAGCCCCAGTCCCCACAGGTGATGTCTGGCTACCCAGGCCTGCCTTTAGCAGGAATCCTGTTAGGTTGGCTTAGCCACAATCCTCTCTTTATATCCGATGCTTCCTCTTACTAAACCTCTTACTAATTTTCTCATGGACCCTCTCTCTGCCTCTCGGCTGTGAACGCCCATGTTTCCTTGTCGTATCCTGAGAGCCTGTTGGAACTCAGAAAACAATACCCTAGAGTACACGGTGCTAAGTACTTCAACTCTAGAGAATGAACCTCAGAACCAAAGTCCTTTGACCTGCCCCCATTTTGGTCTCTCAATCCTATTTCTCTCCCGAAGCACAGGAAGAAATTTTCTCTAGGGTTTTCCTCATCTGACAAAGGAAATTCCCTCCAGAAGGAATATGATTACTGAAAACGCCTTCTTTGAAATTGACATTCATCAGAGAAGATCAAGTTCCAGACAGGGGTGGAGACTAAAGGGGTGGAGAAAACGCCCAGGCAGGCTTCTCACCTGCTCTCCTGCTGAGACTTGGTTGGCATAATTACGTGTTCTCAGTGCACTTCCTCCCCTCACGCTCCCGTAGCTGGGCACCTCCGTCTCCAGAACCCCCAAGCCCTGACTTCTTTCTGTAGCTCCAAATGCTATCTAAGCTTCAACCACGTAGCCTTTCCTCGAGTAAGGTATTTTGTGTAGCCCCTTGCGCACGTGCACGCAATGCATTTGTTTGCCTTTTCTCCTGCTCATCTGTCGACTGACTCAAATCACCAAACCTTCAGAGGGTAAAGGGAAAGCTCCCGTCACCCTTACAAGCCCAATCTCTCTCGCCTGCTGCAAAACCTGGTCTCCTTGGTCCTCACACCTCTTGGGATGGTCTTCCACACAGTCGGCCTCTCTTGTCTTTAACAAGTGCCACGAGTGATATTTCTTTGACAGAACCTTCAGCGGTGGTTCTTACTCTGCTTAAATAGCTAGCCCTTTGACCAAGAGTACATTTGGAAGAGCTTCCGACTTCTTTCAAACTTGATTTTAAAAAATAGCTTTGATAGCTATAGTCTTTGTGAAAGAATATTTATCATTTTCATTAAAAAAATTTTTTTTCAGTCCTTCACAAATGTGACTCTAGGATCCTAGGGTCATATAAAGTCTTTCTTGACTTTCTCGGCCTGGGTCATTTCCCCTCCTGGGGGTTGCCCCAGCATCCTGTATTTCTGCCATCATTGACTCTATCACACAGGACTTTAGCCACCTGTGGAGAACTTGTCTTTCCTCTAGACTAAGGAAAGTCCCTCCAGAAGGAATATGATTGTTGAAAACTCCCTCCTTGAAATCAACATTCATCAGGGAGGATCAGCTAGACTGAGTGCTTGGTGAGAACAGAAAGCCTGGCTGTCTTCTCCTCACTTGTCCCGTGGCTTATACTTGAAAAATAGTTGCCGCATAAACACAAATGAATTTCTAGGGAAGAAAAACGAATGCATTGACCTCTAAACTAAAAGCCTTGAAACGTTTGCAAGGGCCCCTCTATAATATAAAACTCAACATTATTCCTTCCCTCTTTGACATTTCTGGAGGTTCCAGTCTCTATTATTCTGTTGAGTCTGGCCTTCTGCTTTAAGTCACCACCAGGAGCAATTAGCATCAGAGGCTGCCAACCAGAAATAACTCTGGGCTATGCAAGCCAAATCAAATGCGTTCAGTGAAAGTAACATTTGTGGATCACCTGTAGATATGGGAACCGAACTCGGCTGGAACTATATGGTGTTTTGCCCTCACCAGGGGTGCCCCAAATGCACCATACTATATCAAGTGTCCTCTTCTCTTTCTTTAATGAGATGCTGACAGATAGATATACAGAAAACAGTATACACTATAGAACAAAGGTTTTCATAAGCTTTGTCACAAGAGAAAACCTTGCAAACAGAATCGGAGTTTCTGGCTGCTTCTGGCAAGGACACTTGATAAATGAGTCTTTGTGGCAGAGGTCACGAGCTTAGGCTCTGACACTGTACCAACCGGATTGGAATCCCAGCTCCACCACTTCCTGTCTTGAGACCTGGAGTATTTTACTTAGCATCTTATGAAGCTGTATTTTTAAGAGGGGTAAAAATAGAATCTATTTTGTAGAATAACTAGCAGAATTGAATGAGAAAAATGCATAAATTCTTAGTATAGGGGCTGGCTCATGGCAAGAAATCAATAAACATTAGATATGATGATCATTATTATTTATCTGAGTGCTTTTCTTAGAAGCCCTTTGTAGCCATCGACAGTCAAAAATGAATATTCTGTAGGTTCTTTCATGCATCTCTTGGTTCTGTCTATTAGATCCTGACATTGCAGTTATAAGTATGGGGAGGGACCCAAGAAAAAAAACCGCAATTACTTATTGGAAGGCAGGCTCCTTGTGGTATAACCTTGCCCCCAGGTAAGTGTTCTAGGAACCCATCTGCATCAGTGTACCAGCTGGTGGTGGTGTGAGAGGCTGTGTTTGACTTCAGTGAATTTTGTTTTGTATTGTTTTATGGTTTGGGGTTTTTTTGGAGATTCTTTCAACATGTTTGCCCATTTCGTGATTTTTGAGCACACCTGTCCAAACTCAATGGAGTGATTAGCTGTTTTGGACCAAAAATGGTCTGACCCCTGTGCCCCATCCTTCCTATTTACCAGATCTCACTCTGAGCGACTTTTTTTGGTTTGTTTCCCTGGATGAAAAAAGTCTCAAAGGGAAACATTTTGTTGATGTGGAAGAGGTGAAACAAAAAACGGCAGAGGCACTCATAGACACCAAAATGGACATGCTCAAAACTGTTTTGAGCAGTGGAAAAAGCATCTCAATAGGTGTCTTGCCGCAAATGGAGAGGACTCTGAAGGTGACTGAAGTTTAAGCAGGTAAGGATAAAAGCACAATTTTTTAATAAATAAATTCCTGGTTTTTTGGGTCCCCTCTTGTAAGTCTAAGTGTGCCCAAGCACATACTAGCTGTAGGTATTTAAATTAGAAGCCACCAGTGATCATACACCCCCTTTTCATTTTTGGACTCACTTTTTCTCTCTGTTGTTTCCAAGATCAGGTGCCTTCCCACATTTATTCATTCAGTCATCTGTCCATCTGTCCAGTTGCTAAGCAGTAGTTATGGTGCATTCACAAATTCTGCCACAAACAATCTGTGGTCTAGAGAGAAAACGAAATATGCACACACACACACACACACACACACACACACACACACACACACACACACACAACTTTAAGGAGAGGGAGAAGGTGCTGAGAATTAGGAAGGAGAGACGTAGCCTAGTGGGCTTTAAGGTGGAGCATTACTGTGGTCAAGACTCATCCATGTGCTCACATAGTAAGGTGCCTGTGAAGACACAAGAGAGAGGAAAGTCACATGGAATGGGAGCTTGGCGGGAGACAGGACGGAAGCCATGAGTGATGTCAGTCTCTACCCCAGCAGAAGCACTCTGCCCAGTCCTCTGCAGACCTTCTGTTGAAGAAAGAAGAATCCAAAGGATATCTGTAAAAGCAAAAGCACGCTCTGATGTCCTGCCTGGGTAAGGAGGCTTTGGGGCCGGGCTCGGTGGCTCAGCCTGTCATCCCAGCACTTGGGAGGCTGAGGTGAGTGGATTGCCTGAGCCTGAGGGTTCGAGACTCACCTGGGCTACTTGGTGAGACCAAGTTAGCCGGGCATGGTAGCGTGTGCCTATAGTTTCGACTTCTTGGAAGGCTGAGGTGGAAGGATCCCTGGAGCCCAGCAGGTTGAGGTTGCAGTGGCCAGGAGCCTGCCACTGCACTCTAGTTTGTGCAACAGAGTGAGACTCCCAACTCAAAAAAAAGGTGGCTTTGAGCCAAAGGAAGAAAATGAAAGCCACACTCATGCCTCATCACTGTGGACAAGAAAGGACTTTTCAAGAGTGCATTTCGCTTTTTTTTTTTTGGTCCCCATAACATTGGCTTCCAAAGATTAAAGATGGGATTCACCAACCGGATGGTTTACCAAAGCTACTGCTTAAAATGATTCCCGATTATCAAAATTAATTCAGTTCCTACTAACACGTATTTATGAAGCGCCTGGCACGATCAAGAAAAAGCATTAGATAATGAGGGGACACACAGACCTAATGGAGACACACGACATCTGCCTGCTCAACCCTAGGACGAGACTTCCGGTCCATGTTGGGGGGTGAGATGAGATGGGAGTAAGCAACCAGACTGCCAGGCTGCATCTGGCAAGCCCTACAAGAACAGTGTAAGGAAAGCCATAGAAGTACACAAAGGAGAGAAAGGCCAGGCATGGGGCTACGCACCTGTAATCCCAGCATTTTGGGAGGCCGAGGTGGGAAACTCTCATGAGGCCAAGAGTTCAAGACCAACCTGGACAAGACAGCGAGACTCCATCTCTATAAAAAAATGAAATATAAATTTTTAGTCTGATGTGATGACCGTGTTTGCCATCCCAGCTGCTAGGGAGGCTAAAGCAGGAAGATTGCTTGAGCCCAGGAGTTCAGGGCTACAGTGAACCATGATCATGCCACTGCACTCCAGCCCGGGTGACAGAGTGAGACCCTGTCTCTAAAATAAAGAGAGAAAGAGTGAGAGAGGGAGAAGGAGAGAGGGGGAGAGAAAGGCTAGGATACCGAGGAAGGCTTCATGGAGGTAGTATATTTCAACCAGGCCTTGAAGGACAGGTACGATATCAGAAGATGGTGTTGAAAGGTAGAGCGGGTCTATTGAAGGCCGAGTCTAAGCAGAAGTGCTGAGTGGGCGATTGCCGAATGAGCTATGGAGGGGTTGAGTTGAAGAAGTACTTTCTCAGCTTTATGAAACTACAGGGCCCTTCCTGGAGTGAGTTCTGTAGAGACCCACAAGGTGCTTACAGCAGAGATGCTTTGGTCTAAAGACCTGGCCACTCTGGAGACCCAGAGCCTGGTTTAAATCCCAAGGCTGGAGACGAGAGTGTAGGAAGTCAACCTGGAAAGGCAGCATGCTCTGGCTTTGGCCACTTAGAAGATTTGTTGCTCTGGGGACAACTGGGGGCTATTGGTGGTTTCTAGGCAGAGAATTGTCAAGGTCAGAGCTATGCCTTGGTGAGAGTCCTTGGGTGAGGATACAGAGGCTGGGTCAGAACAGGGAGAAGCAACTTTGTCTTGAAGCCATACAGGTTCATAGAAATGCAGTAAGAACTTACATATCATTATGAATCCCAAGAGCTATAAAAAGCGACCAGATGCCCTGCCGCTGTCCTGCAGAGGCTCCTGGTAACAGCCCCAGCTGTGGAGACGTCACTCCAGACTGCAGTTGGGGAAAGAGTGCAGATTTTGTACTTCTAGAAGCTGAGGTTGACACAAACGTGGTTGAGAGCATGGGTTTTCGAGGCCCACAGGCCTGTGGTTGAATTCCAGCTTTAATCACAACTTCCCGAACCCAGGTATCATTCTCTCAGCTGCAAAATCAAGACCCTGTCAGCTTCCTAAAGTTGTTGCAGGGATTAAATGAGTCTGTCTGTTGAAAGTGCTGAGCATAATGCTTGGTGATAGCGAGCACTCAAAACATGATGATTCTCCAGGACAGTTGACCAACCACATGAAGGGAAGATGGGGTGCCCAGCAGGTCAAGTGGAGGCATACACTAATGTGGTCGCTGGGCTTCCCTTGGCTGGTGCAAGCCCAACCTTGTGCTGGACACATTCTTCCTTTTGTTGAGTCGGGTGTCTGCCAACCAAAGCCCATGACAGGGACCCTGCAGACATTTCTCAAATTCATCCCTACCCTCCTTTACAGGAGACCCCTCAGGTTTCTCTCCCATGTGCTGATCTCCATAACTACCTTAGTGAGCTGAGACCACAGAGGGCTTCCGGCTTCCTAGGCAACTAAAGAGGGAGATGACTCTGTCCACACTACCAACGAGCCTGCTTTTGAGTACTACGACGACAGATTGTGCAGCACATTGGCAAAGGCCACACGGTGTGTCAGGATGCAGGTACAGTGATGGAAAAGTATTGCCTGCACACTTTCTCCTTGAAGATGAGGGCATTGAGAGATACACTGCACTATAAAGGGTAGATTCCAGATGCATCCAGGACAAATGTCATGTATGTGCCCAGAGAAGGGGTATCAATGACACTCTTGGTTTCCTAGGGGCTGATGTTTCTGCTTTCCACGAGGTAGAGACAAGAAAGGAACTTGGTGAAAAAATAGTCTCTGTGCTCCATTTCCCATTTCTAGTTTGTCTCTGCATTTTAGGTTTCCTTAGATGTCCACTTGGAGATACGTGCCTGGCTCTTGCTCGGGTGCTCCCCAGGGCATCCAGAGTTTCCTTTACCTCTCCTGCTAACCCCCACCCCCAGGGCTCAAATCACCAAGTCCCCCCCCCCACTCCCCGCCTCTCCTTCCCCATATCTCTCACCTGGCTGGTGGCTGCACCATGTTCCCACCACCACATGGCACAAACTCAGAAGCTTCAGTGAAGACTTTGTTTTGCCTTATGAATTTGTTCACTGGGTGTCCTTGGCTTGGGCCTGATTGGATGAGCCTCAATCGGATTTCAGACCTGAGATTGAGTTCCTACGAACTCCACTGGGAGCCAGAAGAAGAATGAAGCAACAGAAGGACTGCTGATCTTTGACCCCTGCCCATTGATGGCTGTTGTCATCACCGTGGGTGGCTACTCTGAACAAGAAATGCATTGTCTCTTCTTCCTTTGTGGCCTGGCCTTTTCAGTCAGTCTTCTCAGGACGTAACCTTTCATCAAGGATGTGTTCTTCTACCTAGGGCAAGGGGTGACTGAGGGAGGCAGATCAAGCAAGTCAATACTCCAGAGAGTCCAGACTTGAGAAAGAAGCATCAAGGAATATGATGATGTCAATAAGAGTTAAAAATTAATATTCATGGAATAGTTACATGCTTACTTTGGTTGTTCCAGGTAATCCTCGCATTAAAGTAGGTACTCTCCCACTTCAGATAAAAGATCTGAGATTGGTTGTTTTTTTTTTTTTTGACATAGCCAGAAATCTAGGCAGAACTCTGATTCTATGCTTGATCCCTTGCAACGAATCCAGAGTCTGGGAATATAACTATTATTTGGTATTATCCCCATGGGTCAGGAAGGAAGTTGAAGATGAAATTGTGTTTAGGATCTCTGCTAAACTCTCTGGAATCAGGAAGCCAAAGACACGTGTGTGAAAGTTTCTGGGGTTCCTTTCCCACTATCCAAATGTCAAGGCTCTGGTTAAGGTCCACTTCTCCATAGCTTCTTCCTTGAGAGATTTTTCTGAATTCACATCACCCAAATTAGCTCAAGAGTGCCTCAAAGCAAAACTGTTGGTACATTTTTCCATTTTACAGATTAAAACTGAGTTTAGAAAGAGTTCATTCAAAATCAAATTTCTAGAAAGTAACCAAGCATGGATTTGAACCCAAGGTACCTGACTTACAGTCAGTGTGCTTCATCTCTATGGTATATTTGCTCCCCTCCATTAAAGGCATTAAAACTTCCTCTCCATCAATGTCAATTGATCAAGTAATCATGTAATTTGCATTTTCTGTATGCCAATGTAGGGGAAAAAATAAATATTTTCCTCCAACCCTCATAGGTTCTTAGTTCAAATGGACCCCTGTAACAAAAGACAAATTAACAAGAGAAGAAGGAACAGAAGGTTTTTTGTTTGTTTGTTTTTGAGTTGGAGTCTCATTCTGTCATTCTGTCACTCAGACTGGAGTGCAGTGGCCGCTCCCGGCCACTACAACCTCAACCTGCTGGGCTGCAGTGATCCTTCAGCCTCAGCCTTCTAAGTAGCTGGAACTACAGGCACGCGCTACCACGCCTGGCTAATTTTTGATTTATTGTAGAGATGAGATCTTGCCAAGTTTCCCAGGCAGGTCTTGAACCCACAGGCTCAGGCAATCCACTCACCTTGGCCTCTCAAAGTGCTGGGATTACAGGCTAAGCCACCGAGCCTGACCCAGAAGATTATTAATATGCATATTTCATGTACATATGTGTGAGTGAGTAGTGGTTCTCGAAGAGTCATTCTCAAAGAGGTGGCTTTGAATTCTACCTTATATAGCATCTTGAACAAAGAACAATACATTTTAGAAAAGTGACAAGAGAAATAACTTTGAGTGTCTAGGGGCAGCAAGTGTGGGAAAGCAAATAACTGGTAGACAAAGGCTATTTAGTAAAGTTTGTTCGTGTGGATTCCTCTGGTACCATCTTCACACATAAGGGTCTAAAGTCATCTTCAGTGGTTAACCTTTGCTCTTCCTGCTCCAAGAAGGATGGGATGCCTTTGGTGTTTATAACCCTATGTCCTGCCTTTACACAAACAGAGGAATGGTAGAATGTTTTTCTGCATCTGCTTCTTCTTATTTGCCTTAAGCTCAATAATTCTTCCTATTTGGGGAGGCATGTTCTGGTCTCCAACACCCAGAATCCCTGCCAAAGGCTCTCTAGGAGAATCAGAGGTATTATTCTTGCGCTCAGAGAACATGCAATCTAGTTGACAACAACTTTTAAGTCATCTTTGTGTAAATAAGCTACCAGCACACTAGAAATTTGGAACAAATTGCAAGGGAAGGAAATATATATATAGCAGCCACCAATGGCTTTGGAAGAAAGAACCTTGTCATGAACTGCTCTCTAATAGTAGTTGCCTTGTCTCCTTAGTTTTTTTTTTTTAAAGATTCTTTGATTTTCATTGCTGTAGAAGATCAAAGCAAGAGAAACAATCTCACGTTGAAAGTAAGAAAGCATGTCATATTTTTCTTTGACTAGTGCTTAGAGTGGTGTTTTGTTTTCTTTAAGTCCCAACAAGTTTTATTCCAGACCTGCCACTTTGGAGTGGTGACAAAAAAATCAGTCTCGGTAGTAACTGAAGTCCTTTGCCCTTTCATAGTAACACTCTACTTGGAAGGTCTCTGATCTAGAAAACCGGAGAGTGATGGGAAGACAAAGAATTGAGGGACTTCTGACCTCTTACAATAGAAACCCTGTAGAATAGCACCCCTAGCATGCAAACTAGAAAAATAAAAACTGACTAAGCAGAGAATGTGAGGATACATGCATGCCTGGGTCTTGGACCCAGTTAGAAGTGGGAGAAATGTCTCTCCTGTGAATCTGTCGAACTCTACTGGATTTGAGCATGAAAAGAAAACACAAAATGACAATGCGTTTTAAAGTGATCTCAGGTCACAGTACCCAAGATGTCTGGCAAAAACAATGGAAATATGATTTAAAAGAGTCAACTTCAAATTCAGGCTTCAGAGAATCACCATGGAAAATAGACACGAGCAAACAACTTTAAAAAATGACTAAACATATGTCAGCAAATCACCATGATGGAAAGTCAGTAAAGCAACAAACCATAGAGTCTGGTCTGCAAAGACTACAGATGCTAGAGTTACCTGACACAGAATATGAAATGAAATTTTAAAAAGTAATGAGAATATTATGATTCTGAGGAATGCAAAGAAACAGAAACTGTTAAATTGAAGAGATATGGAAGATAGATTGTGAGAGTCCAATAAATATCTATTGAAGTTCCAGAATTGCTAATAGTGAGAATCGGGTGAGAGTCAATATTCAATGAAATAATGGCTGACATTTTTCTAGAATTTATTAAATATACCAATATTCAAACTCAGAAAGTCCAAAGGAATTTGTACTGAAACTGCAGAATACCGAAGACAAAGTGAAAACCTTAAAACTAGCTAGAAAGAAAAGACAGTTTGACTACAAAGACACATTCATTAGGATGACAACACACTTGCTGAAAGCAACAACAGAAACTAGAAGATGGAGAAACAATATCGCCAAAGTGTTGAAAGAAAAATCACTGTTATTCTAGAATTCTATAAACTCCAAAGTTGTATTTTAAATATGAGTGCTATGTGTAAACATTTTCAGGTAAATAAAAACAGCGTGTGCTCCCAACAGATGCCTTCACGCTAGAAGGAACTCCTGAGGGACTTTCTTCTGGGAGAATAAAAATAATCCCAGAAGGAACGTTCATGACGCTAAAAGTAATTGCTAGCAAAGAAAATATAAAGACATGGGAAAAACCTAAGGAAAAGTTGATGTAAAAGTAATAATAATGTTTTGTGTGGTGGGCTAAAACAAAGATAAAATGAAAACCTTGGAAAATAGCACTTGAGTCAGGAGGGAAATGAATGGTGTTAGTGTAGCCATCTAAGTTCTCTCAAAGTGATCCATAGAATGGTAACATATTGATTATCTTTTTAAAAAGTTTTTTGGAAACTTACAAAAAAATTGTGAGGACACCATAAGTAACTTTTTCCATCTGAGTCGTTTGAAAATAAGCAGACCTGATGCCTGTCTCACCCCTGAACATTTAAGTATGTGATTCCTGCAAATCAGAACAACTACATTGAATAATATCACTACATTGAGTTCTCACACCTACTCAAATTTTTCCAATTGTCCTAATAATATTCTTTATAGCAAAAGGATTCTGTCCAGGATCATACATTGCACGTGGTGGTTCTGTCTCTTTAGGCTAATACAGTTGTTTTCCCCTGGTTTTCATAACCTTGATGCTTGAAAATTACAGACCAGTTATTTTGTAGAATGTTCCTCATATGATTTGCCTATAGTTTTCTTATGATTTCAGTCACTGCCTCTTTGGCAGAAACAGCATAGACGTGACACTGTGTTCTCCTGGCATCCTGCTAAATGGCTGTCCTCTTATGAAGACGCTGAATCTAACCCTTTGATTAAAGTGATATCTGCCAGGCCTTTTCACTCATGGTGGAAAAGTTAATCTTTTTTCCCTTGGTAGTTAATAAGTGCTCGATAGAAGATATAATGAAACTATGAAAGTGGCTTATTTCTCATCAAATTTTCTAGGTATGTACATATGTATGAAGGTACAGATTGTTCCCGACTTAATAATGGTTCGACTTCATGATTTTTTTTCAGCTTTACAATGGTGCGAAAGCAATACTCATTCAGCAAAAACTCCACACAACCATTCTGCGTTTCACTTCAATATAGTGTTCAATAAATCACATGAGCTATCCAACACTTGGTTATAAAACAGGCTGCAGATTAGATGGTTTTGCCCAACTGTAGGCTAATGTAAGTGTCCTGAACACATTCAAGGTGGGCTGGACTAGTTGTGGTGTTCAGTAGGTCAGGTTTATTCAATGCATTTTTGACTTAGGATATTTTCAATTTATGGTGGGATAGTTTCAATTGTGGTGAGATTATTGGGATGTATCCCATGATAAGTCAAAGAGCATCTGTCTTTCATTTTTCATGGCTTTTTATTCTATTAAATGTGTTGTCATCCATTATTCTCATTATTTATTTTGATGCTCAAATCATCCTCAGTTTTCTCAATGAGAGTCTTGCAGGCTGGTGACTGAGCTATTGTGAAATGTCTGCCTCATTCCTTGAGTACTTCGTTATTTCATGGCATGGAGATATTTCAGGCTTATCTTGCTGTTTTCTCTCAGCACTCACAGGAAGATCTTCCTCCCCCTGCTCTGGTTTCCACCCCCACTCAGAGCCACTGGCTTGACCAGAAGCTCCATGTAACCGCTTGGACCCCAACACCCCACAGGCTGTCTTCCCATATGAAACTCTCCTCTATCCTCTCGTACCATGAACCAGGAGCCTATCTTATCCCCCAACTTTCCTCAAGACCCCACAGATACCTCCTTGCCCTGGGTGGGCTGCCTTCCAGAGGGTATGTCCAACCCACCCGCTCAAGCTCTGACACCTTGCCCCATGTCCTTTTCATGAGATTGATGCACTCATTCTGAACAGGCTGCAACACCAAGTTCCAGGCAACATAGACACCCTCTTCCTCCGACAACCTGTTCCAGGCACTTAGGTCCCCTGGAGCTGCCCTGACTCACCCCATGCAGACACTTTTTTTCTTTTTCACCCCAGTCGTGCTCTGCACCCTCCACCCGGTGGAGATGCCGACCTTGCTAGGTCCACCTAATAGATTTGGGAGCAAACTGCTTGGGAAGGGAAGGGAATGAAAGAAAAAGGAAAGGAAGGAAAAAATAAAAATAAAAAAGGATGCATGGGGAAGAGGAGGAAAGAACAGGAGGCTGGGATGTGGAAAAAGAAGTAGAAAAGGAAGAACTTCATATTTAAAGCTTGTTAAACTAAAAATGCATATTGAAAATGTGAGCGTAATCCCTAAAAGGATGGAGATGGAGTATGTAACATCCAAATTAGGAAGAAGAAAAGGTATGTACTAAGAGCAAAAAACAAAAACAACAACAAAAACCCTGAAACATATTAAAAGAAGACAAGAAAGGAACAAAGCAAATCAGAAACAAACAAAAAAGGAACAAATAGAAAGCACTAAATATGTTGGTGGAATTTAATCTAAATAAATTAGAGATTAAAATCAATTAAAAATATTCAAACCATCTCATTAAGCGATAAAGAAAACCAGACTGGATGTAAAAACCAAATCCATGTATACACCATTCACAGGAGCCAAGCCTAAGACATCAGGATCCAAAACATGTGGGGCAGCCCCAGACCCTGTTTCCCCTCACACTCATGTCCTTGCTATCCTGCTCCAGAGCCCAAGCCATGAGGGAGACTCTAGAGGGATGGTGGCCCTGCCTAAGGCTACCTGAGCAGGCGGGATGGTCTCTCTGGGGGCTGCAGAGAAAGAACAAGATGAGCCTGGGCATCTCTCGTGGTGCCATGAAGTAAGAAAATGCTCAAAGAATCCCAGGGACAGGTCTAGAGGACACAGAAGTGAGAAGGGCTCCTACTGGTCAGTCACAGTCAAGTTCATGTCTGATAGCTGTCTTCCCCAGGCTGGCTGGCTTGCATCTGTGTGTGGTCAGTGGGAGGCTGAGTGTGGACTGCCAGTGAAAGGCAGGGCCCAATCTCTCTTTCTTCCCTCTTCTCTCCTCCAGATTTCTCTGCCATGGGGGTTTCTCCTGCACTCTGATAGCCCCCTTTGCTCACTGTGGCTCCAGCTTATATGGGTGGCCATGACCCCTGGGCTCTTACATCACTGCCTCTCCCTTTTGTTTCTCCACCCCACTCATGGTAGCAATTTCTTGCTCGTCTTTAAATTGCCTCATCATCCCTATTGGGTTTCTCAGATTTCCTATTCTCTGAATGAAATTCCCTCTGTTTAGATATTTAAGGGGGTTTCTGTTTTCCTAATTGGACCCTGATGGATACTCCAGGCAAATACTGGCAGAAAGAAAGATAGTATAATTATATTAACATTACACAAAATAGACTTTTGGGCAAAAAGCATCATTGAGATAGAATATATTACATAATTCTAAATTGTATGTTCCTAATAGTCTACCCAAATGCGTGCAGCAAATATCAGGAAAACAACAAAAAAAATGGACAAATCATCATCAAAATGGGAGATATTTAACACATTTCTTTCAGTAATTGATAGTTCATGCTGTCAAGGAAAAAGAAGATAGAAGATTTGTACAGTATAATTAAGAAACATGACCTAGCAGACATATCTAGAACACCACACCAATAACTAGAGAATACATATTTTACCCAAGCACACATGGAACCAAGATCACATTTTAGGCAATAAAGGAGGGCTTAACAAATTTCAAAGGGCATCCTACGGCCCACATTCCTAATCTAACACAATATGTTAGAAGTAAACTATAAAGGGGTGGTTAAAATAGCCTCATACATATTTGAGAGAAGAAAACCTCATGGGTAAAAGAAGAAATCACAATGAAAATTTACAAATACTTCCGATAGAAAAAAAATAATAGAAAAAGTAAAATGGCATTTCAAGGGAAATGTAATGCCTTGTATATTTCCTTACTAAAAATGGGGGTTAGAAATTATGAACTTTGAATAGGAAGAGCAGAATAAACCCAAAGAAAGAGGAGAAAAATGTTAAAAATAAAAACAGGTACTAACAAAAATAAACTAAAAGATTGATAAATTTGACTACGTTAAAATTTAAAAATTTTGTTCACCAGAAAACACCATAGAGTGAAAGAAGAAAAAGAATGCATACTGGAAATGGCATTGATCTCATACAAAGGAACATTATTCCAAACATAAATAATTTTACCAATCAATAAAGCAAACAATTCAACCAAAAATGACAAAGCAAATAAATAAACATTTGACAGATGAGGAGACTTGCACTGGGATAACCATATGAGAAGATGGTTTATACATAACTTTATCCATTATCTGCTCATTGCAAACTAAATCCCAGCTACGTTTTCATTTGAGGTTCACAAGAATGACAAACTTTTAATATATGACAACTTCAAGGGTTGGTGATGATGTGGAGTAAGGGACACTCTTACACACTTTTGGTGGGAGTGCAAAGTAAAACAACTAATGGGGCAACCCCTTCGGGTGCATCTCTGTCCTCTCAATAAATCCTGCTTTCTAAAAAAAAAAACAAAAAAACAGCAACAACAACAACAACAAAAAAAGCAAAAAAAAAAAAAACCACACAACAACAACACACAACCATTGTGGTAACACCTTGGCATTACTTAGCAAATTTGGATATGTGTATGCCATACAATCAATCCATTTGTTTTCTAGGCATTCCCTAGACTAACTGATGCACATATACACTGATAAATGTGTACAAGAATGTCCATGCAATGCTTTTTTAAAAAATAGGCTTAACTTTGGGGGGAGCAGCTTAAGGTTCACAGCACAACTAAACAGAAGGCAAAGAGCTTCCACATACTCCCTGTTCCCACATGGGCACAGCCTTTCCCGTAGCTCACACTTTGCACCACAGAGGTATGTTTGTTGCGATCAATAAACCTACATTGATGCATCACTAGCACCCAAAGTCCATGGTTTACATAAAGTTTCACTCTTAGTGTTGTATGCCACATAGGTTTCGAGAAAGATACAGAGGGTGCCAAAAAAGTACACATTTTAAGAAAGGAAAAACTGTATTAAGATGGTAATACTCAATATATACCATTAACAAAAGATGAATACGAGCGAGTAACACTGGACTTCTGCAATTATAAGAGGTGCTCAAAATGGTTCCCATCAGAGTCCGGACACTTCTGGTTATGGTGAACTAAAAGCAATATGTAGATGACATCTCTTAAAATGTGTATACTTTTTTGGGCACTCCCAATTATAATGACATCCGCTATTACTATATCATACAGAGGAGTTTCACTGACCTAAAACTTCTCTGTGCTCTGCTCATTCATCCATCCCTCCCACAAAACCCATGTCAACCTCTGATCTTTTTACTGTCTCCATAATTTTGCCTTTTTTGGAATAACATATAATTGGAATCCTATTATACATAACCTTTTGAGACGGGCATATTTTACTTAAATATGCATATAAGCATCCTCTATGTCTTTTCATAGAGGATGACTTGGTAGTTCATTTCTTTGCTCTGATATATTCTATTCTTTGGATGTACTACAGCTTATTTATTCAGTCACCTACTGAAGGGCGGTAGGTGATTGAATAAAACTTGGTTACCTTCAAGTTTTGACAATAATGATTTTTAAAAAGCCACTATGAACATCTTTGTGCAGGTTTTTGTTGTGAACATACGTTCTAAACTGATTTTTAAGAGTTTTAAATGAGTTTTAAGAGCTCGCTATATATTTTGGATAATAGCCTTTTATCAAATGTGTCTTTTGAAAATATTTTCTCCTAGTCTATGACTTGTCTTCTCATTTTCTTGACATTGTCTTTTGCAGAGCAGAAGTAATTTTAATAAGGCACAGCTTATCAATTTTTAAAGAATCATGCCCTTGGTCTTATATCTAAAAAGTCATTGCCATATCCAAGGTCATCCCGATTTTCTCCTATGTTAGTTTCTAGATGTTTTATAGTTTTGAGTTTTGCATTTAGGTCTATGATTCATTTTGAGATACTTGTTGTGAAGGAATTTAAAGTCTGTGTCTATAATCATTATTTTGCATGTGAATGTCCAGTTGTTCCAGCACTGTTTGTTGAAAAAACTGCATTTGTTCCATTATATTGCCTTTGCTCCTTGTCATAGCTCAGCTGACTGTATTTATGTGGATTTGTTTCTGGACTCTCTATTCTACTAATTAATCTATTTCTCCTTCTTCCTCCTCCTCTTTCCTCCTCTTCCTCCTCCTCCTTCTTCCCAATACCACATTGCCTTGATTAGTGTAGTTTATACTAAGTCTTGAAGTCAGGTAGTGTTGATTCTTTGTCTTTGTTCTTCTTCAATATTGAGGTGGTTGTTCTGGGCCTTTTGCCAATATATATAAACTTTAGAATCCATTTATTGAAGTTCACAAAATAACTTGCTGGTATATATAAGATCAATAGATCCAGTCAGGAAGAACTGATATCTTGACAATACTGAGTCTTCCTATCCATGAACATGGACTATCTCTTCACTTATGTATTCATTCTTTTATTTCTTTCATTAAGGTTCTGTAGTTTTTCTCATATAGATTTTGTCATATTTTGACCTAAATATTTTATTTTAGAGGGTGCTAATGTAAGTAGTCATGTGATTTAATTTCAAATTCCATTTGTTCATTGCTGGTATCCAGAAAAGGTTGACTTTTATACATTAATCTTGTATTCTACAACCTTGCTACAATCACTCATTAGTTATAGGAGTTTTTAAAAAGTCCATTGTTTCAGATTTTCTACATAGACAATCATATCATCTATGGACAAAAGCAGTTTTATTTATTCTTTCCTAATCTATGCACCTTTCATTTCATTTTCTTTTCTTACTGCATCAGTTGGGCCTTCCAGGATGATCATGAAAAGCAATGGTGAGAAGGAAAATCCTTGCTTTGTTCCTGATCTTAGCAGGAAAGTTTTGAGTTGTTCCCCATTAAATATGATGTTTGCTGCGGTTTTTCACAGTTGTTCTTTAGCAAACTGAGCCAGTTCCTTTCTGTTCTATTTGCTAAGACTTTTTATTATGAGTAGATGTTGGGCTTTGTCAAACAATTTTCAGCATCTGTTGATATGATCATGTGATTTTTCTTCTTTAGCCTGTTGATTTGATAGATTACACTAATTGAATTTTGAGTGCTGAACCACTCTTGCATATCTAGCATAAATCCTACATGGTTGTAGCATATAATTCTTTTTATACATTATGGGACTGCTTGAGGTTTTATTTTATTTCAGACTCAGAGAGTATATGTGCAGGCTTGTTATGTGGCTCTACTGCATAATGGTGAGGTTTGAGCTTCCAGGATACCCATCACCCAGATAGTGACCACTGTACCCAAAAGATAATTTTTCAACCCTCACCCCCCCCATTTTGAAGTCCCTGGTGTGTATCATTTTCATCTTTATATCTATATGTACCCATTGTTTAGCTCCAACTTGTAGGTGATAGCATGCAGTAATTGATTTTCTATTTCTCAGTTATTTTACTTAGGATAATGGCCTCTAGCTCCATTCATGTTTCTGCAAAACACGTGACTTCATTCTTTGTTATGATGACCATTGTTGAATTTAATTTGCTAATATTTTATGAGGATTTCTGCATCTGTTTGCATAAGACATATTGATCTGTAGTTTTCTTTTCTTTGTCTGGTTTTGGTATTAGGGTAATTTTGGCCTCATAGAGTGAATTAAGGAATATTCCCTCTGCATTTATCTTCTGGAAAATGTTGTAGAGAACTAGCATAATTTCTTCGTTAAATATTAATATTTGTTAGAACTTACCAGTGAACTAATCTGGACCTGGTGTTTTCTGTTTGAGAAAGTTATTAAAAATTGGCTCAATGTCTTTAATAGTTGTAACCCTATTCAGATTGCTTATTTTTTTTGTTTGTTTTGGCAGGTTGTATTTTCAGGCATTTGATTCATTTCTTTTAGGTTATCAAGTTTGTACATACAGCACCATTTTAATAATAAAAATTTGCAACAATTCATATATCCATTAACATTAAAATAGATAAATTTTAGTTTGGTCATTTAATGAGATATTATACAGCAACGAAAATATGTGCCCCATACTTTTGTTTCCCAATCTTTTTCTCACATCATACCCCTAAGAAGTCTTTTTAGACATTTTTCCTAACAATTCCCTTGCATGAAATTTTAATGCAACAGACAAAATGCACATTTATAGACTGTATGCATATCTTTGCTGTATACATTAAGAGAAGAGTTTTCTGCATGCCAAGAACCAACTTTTAGCCCTTGAGGGAGATATCGCTCCCATTATGAATGCAAGATGCAATCATCAATATGGAGGAATTCTAATATCATACACAAGTGGAAACCCAAAACACTGGTATTATCTATTGGAGGGTGGTTTTCTTGTAATACAGGCTTCCCTGACTAGGTAAGTGTTCAAGATTGATGAGTTCAAAAACTGAGCAGTACAAAAAGCATCTTAATAGGTGTATTGCATCCAACAGAGAGGACTTTGAAGGGGACTAAAGTTTAAACATGTCAGAATTTTTAACTAATAAATAAATTCTGATTTTTCAGGGGAGTCTCCCCCTCATGTTAGGTTCAAAACAGGCAATCATAAGCACTATGTTATTTAGGGATACAAATATGTGTGGTAAAGAAAGAAAAGCAAGGTTATAATAAAAATAGTTTCTTTACTAGTTGCCTCTTCAGAGCACATAGGCAGAGTCATACAGGAAATTTTAAATTATCGACAATATTCTCTAATGTTGTTTGGTTGTTATTTAAAATATGCATCTATGCTTATGCTATACAGCTATGCGAGTCATTCTTTTGCTTGCATTCTATATGTCCCCAAATAATTGCAACACAATGTGGCAGCTGCAGCTGCAGAGATGACTTTAAGTAGATGGCACAAAGGAGCACAATCATTGTGGGTGCAGGATTCAGACAGGGCTGCAGAGGAGAGAATGCAAGTGGGTGCATTTCTAAAGGATGCATGGGAGTGTACAGACAGAAACAGGGAGGAGCATTTTGTGTAGTGGGTTTAGACACATGAAACAGCTCAGACTTTGGGGGAACTATAAAGAATTCAATATGCTTTGGAGCACTGAGCGTGGACGAAAATGTGAGCTAGTGGTGCCTGGTAAATGCAGAAAGCTGGAAACGCCAAGCAGAGGGACATCATTTCTGCAAGTTTCTCCACGATAGGTTTTATCGCACACCCAGAGCAGAATAAAATGGTCTCCTTTTCCTGTAAGTAATACTACCAGCCTCACCTCAGAGCTCAGAGTTCTAATCCTCAGCAGAATGGGCTGGGAGATCTGTCATGCCATCTGCGTCCCTTCAGTCCCCTGTCTTCCTATTTGGCCTTGCAAACTGTTCTTTTTCAAAGTTCAAGATTTTTAATCCTTCTGGGCAAGGCTTTGCTAATTAAAGCCTAAACAACCTTAGAAACAAATGAGCTTTCGGGGGCCTTGGGCACCATTCCATGGCTCTCAATCCATCGTCTTTACTTCTAAGTACTCAGAAAGACTTCTTTGTCTAATTCTGAGCTTCCACAAGTGCCTTTTTCTTACTCGGAGTCTCTTTCCTCCCTTTTGGCGCTACCTGAGCTCATCACAAAATCCCACCTGAAAGACGCTCATCTTTCTCATCTTTGTGAGGCCACGCGATCTGGTCTCTTTGTAAATACTCACAGCACATGCCAAGCCCTCTTGGAGTAGCTTCACACATAGGGTTTCCAGGACAGAAAAATATAGTTGCAAGCGTTTGTGGAGTGCAAAAAGCAATACCCTCCTGATAATAGAAGATGGGGTTGGGAGGTAACCCTTGATGTGTCACATGGGGCCATTTCAAAGAAGTCGGTGTTCCCAGGAGCCTTTTTTACTCCTTGGGCTTCCATTCTGAGAAACAAAAGCAGGACATTAGAGAAAGAAGGCTGCTTCTACACTGCCAAACTTGATAATGATCATCAGTAAAATACAAGCTTTTGACACTTGCTTGGTGGGTTACAGTCGCATGCGCACACACATACACACACACACAGAAAGAAAAGAAAAGAAAAGAGAAAGAAGATAGATGTTGAAGCTCACACAGACCCTGGGGCTGCTTGGTCTTTCTAAGGGTTAAATGTACTGCATTTGGATCCTGCCCGTCTCATTTTCTCTGTGACAAACCTTAACTTCCTTACCTTTGATGAGTAGCATTTTCATTCAGAGTATTCCATTGTTGGAAGTTAAAAGTAATTGCAATGCCCATGCTTAGCAGATCAATAAGGAAAGCAAGTATTCATCATGTAGATCTGTGTCTCTTTAAAAAACATAAGTCTTGTGTGTTATCCAAGTTAACAGAGTTCAACACGTGCAACAGTTCTGTCTCTTTTCTGCCCATGATCAGATAAAAATCAAAGCCTCCCTAATGAATTCTCGACTGTTTTCTCTTTTAAGATCTAGATATTAGTTTTGAATTTGATAGCGATTGGTAGTCCTCTACATAGCAAAATGATCTACTCCCCTCCCCACTCAGAGAATTCTCGGTTAAGTTGTTTCTAATGCCTGGGAGCTCTCTGAGGTGTCACTTTGTCCTATACTTGGGGATGCCCCTCATGTTACTTGGAAACACTACCTGGATATACTAATCACCCATAGGTACAGGTCAAGGGCTTACAATAATTTTTTGTGTGTGTGAGAGATGAGGATCTCACTATGTTGCCCAGGCTGGTCTCAAACTCCTGGCCTTGAGCAATCCTCCTGTCTCGGCCTCCCAAAGTGCTGGGATTACAGGCATCAGTCACTGCACCCGCCTGGCTATAATCACTTGCATACCCTTGAATCTTGAAAATAAACCATGTCAGCCAAAGATCAGCTGAATTTGAGTTACTTTATTTCAATGCTTCAGTTAAAATGGTTCAAGTCCTCACCTCACAGGTCAGTGAAAGACCAGTAACAAGTGACCTCCTGCCTGATGTTCCTAATGTCCCTGGAGATTCTCAGAGGGCTTAGGTTTCTTTCATCAGCTTTTGTTCTTACTACCTCTTTTTATGAGTCCTCACTACCAAAGGGATCTCCTCTCTGGCCGTTGGGGGTTTGGGGGGTTAATGTGGAGGTTAAGAGCACAGAACCTGGAGTCACTTGTAGCTGAGTAGCTGGGCAATCTATTTATCTACTCCGCCTCAGCCTCCTCATCAGTAAAAACGGGCTAATAGAACACCTCCTCATAGGTTGCTTTTGACCTGAATTGAGCAGAAAACTCTTGTAAGAAGACTGACATAGAGGGGAAGCTCCCTGCTGGTCTTCCCCGCCTCCATTCCAGGGGGTGCACTACCCCCTTTTCCTTTGCTTTTGAAGTAACCCTTGCTGCTGGAAGGGTTTTACGCATGGCTCAGTGGTACTAGAGGTGAATGTCTCCATCCTGGTTTTCTGGTGACGGCAGTCTCTTTTCCAGGCCTTGCAGGAGCGCCAGCTCTCCGACCCTTTATCTCCTCCTGGGGCCCTCCAGGCTCCACCTTCCTCACCTCTTCCTCCTCCTTCCTTTCTCTCAGTCCCTTGTCCCCTCCATTCAGGCCCCCATACCCTCCAAATCCTCCCACACTTTCACAGAAGAGCTCAGCCTCACTCTGCCCAGATGCACCGTCCGGGTTGTCTTTCAGAAGCTTCAGCTTGTAGACCCTGCGAGGAGCTTCTGGGGATTTTCCTAAATAAAGAGCCATTTCAAGAAAGAAACTTTTCACTCCCCCAAGTGCAGAAACAGCAGCCAGCAGTTGTGATTTGAAAAACAAACAAACAAAAAACCTCTTTATGTCACTTATACAAATAATAATAATACTGTAATAACTAATGAAGACTGCCAACATGGGCTTTGCAACTCCCTAAACAACAACTTTTTCTCAGCTGTTATTATCGTGGTTCTGTGAAGTGTCACAGAAGCATCCTGTGCCTCCGTTTCCTCATCAGAAAAATGAAGAAAATAGCAGCAACCTCCAAATAGGGCCATTGCGAGCATGAAATAATGAAGATGAACACTGAAACAGCACCCAGCACCCAGGTAATGCCCAGTTACTGACGGTCTTGGCTGAGCTGGGTGCCGTGGGGTCCCTTTCCTGCATCACAGAGGGGAATTCCCCATTGCTTGCACTATCACCTGAGCTCTTTGCCCCCACTGTGCCGTCCTACATATATACCCTGCATTGGTGGTCCCCAAACTTTTTGGCATCAGGGCCCGGTTTCGTGGAAGATAATTTTTTTCACAGAGAGTGGTGAGGGCTGCTTTTGGGATGATTCAAGCACTTTGCATTTATCGTGCAGATCATTGCATTAGATTCTCATAAGATGCATGCAACATAAATCCCTTGCCTGTGCAGCTCACAATAAGGTTTGCGCGCCTATGAGAATCTAATGCCACCAGGGATCTGACAGAAGACAGAGCTCAGGTGATAATGCAAGCTATGGAGAGTGGCTGTAAATACCAGTGAAGCTTTACTGGCTCGCCCTCTGCTTACCTCCTGCTGTGCGGTACCAGTCCTTGGCCAGGGGGATTGGGGACCCCAGCCCTACACATACACAAGGGAAGTGTGGTAATTAACAAATCGTTCCTTCCTATAGTTCAGCAGAAATTTCAGGAGACCCAATTAGCTGATCCTGCAGGGCCACAATGACAAAAGACAACAAATTCCCCCACTCAGAACCTTGACCAGGTGCTTTAGAATCACCACCCCCTGACTCAGCCACTGTCAAGCAAGCTGGAGGGACAGAACCCCCCACAATGGCTTCAGTCATTGGAAAGCCACAATGTGGAGTTTCTGAAGTGTCCCTAAGCATGCCTAGGCCTGGGCCTGAACACAGCCAGAGAGTCTGTGGTCACACTCATGACAGATCTGTTCGGGGTATTTTCCAGCACGCATCTCCCGGGTGAACCAGCTTCCCCAGTGACAGTTCCCATAGCATCCATTCATTCTGGACCCAATCGAAGGGATACTCTGTCTCCAACATCCGTCTTGCTACAGCGCCCACCTGCTCAGGACCCTCTCTGTTCCTGCCTGCTTCCAATCCAATATTTCAGTCTCCACGGCCCTCATCAGCTGTGCCCTCCCTGGTGGCATACCTCCAGCCATGTCTCCAACTTCTCTGGATGTGACCCCTCTATTCTTGATAGCACAACCCATGGGTGGCCTGTACTTCTGGGTTTCCATTCCTGTTTCACCTGCCAGAAGTCATCCCTGAATTTCTTCCCAATATAATCATACATTTTTTTCCCGTATCCCCATATTATGTACATATTTGATATGTACCATGTCCCCAAAAGTCGCTCAACTTTCATGCTTTATCCAAAGATTGAGAAATCCTGCACTAATGTACACCACCCCCGTCTTGTGCCTGTGGCGGGCATTACTAGTCGATCACAGCACATTCTCCCATGGAACTGTTCAGTGCTTCTAAATCTTTCTCAGCATTCTTTTTTTCTTTTCTCTTCTTTTTTGTTTTTTGAGTTGGGGTTTCACTCTGTCATCCAGGCTGGAGTGCAGTGCACACGCAAAGCCACTCCGGCATTGACCTACTGTTCTCCAGTGATCCTTCCACCTCAGCCTTCCAAGTAACTGAACTACAGGCATGTGCTACTACACCCAGCTCATTTTTTGATTTTATTGTAGAGACGAGATCTTGCCAAGTGGGCTGGTCTTGAACCTGCAGCCTCAGACAATCCACTCGCTTCGGCCTCCCAAAGTGCTGGGATTACACCAAGCCCGGCCCTTTCTTAACATTTAGCTCCAGGACCTGACCACATGTAAACTAGAGTCGTACATGCAAGGCAACCTGTGTGCCATCCCTGTGCTGTAAAGTAGCGTCATCTCAGTTCTAAATGACGGAAACAGGAAAACTCAGCAAGCATTCAAGGGCAAGGAAGAGGGCTTATTCATTTATTTTTCTTGTACTTTCTCCTAAAGTTCAGGTCTCTATACGGGGAGTGAGTAGGTCATGGTCAATAGAATCATATTGTCCTTGGTATTATTTATTTATTTTTGAGTCAGAATTTCACTCTGTCACCCAGACTGGAGTGCAGTGTCAGGATCATGGCTCACCACGACCTCCACCTTCTGGGCTCAGGTGATCCTCTGCCTTGGTCTCCCGAGTAGCTGAGACTATATGTACATACCACCGCACCTGGCTCACTTTGGGATTTTTTGTAGAGGTGAGGTGTCTCTGTGTTTTCTAGACTGGGCTCAAGAAATCCTCTAACATTGGCCTCCCAATGTGCTAGAATGACAGGCTGAACCACCTCACCTGGCTCCTGTTGTCCTGATGATTGGAGACCTCTCTCCAGACTCTCTTCACAGCATCCAAATGGCAGTGGCAGATCCAGCTCCTTCTGTTTTGTTAGCTTAAGACTAAGTGAGAAAGAGCAATATCCTTTTCCCAGAAGTTGGGAAATTTCATTGCGTCTCACTGGTTCTGATTAAGTTACCTGGGCATCCCTCCTTCAATCTGTGCGTGCGCGTGCGCATGCGTGTGCTCGTGCTGTGGTGGGGGGCAGGATGAAATGCTTTATTTGGTCAAGATGGAGGCTTGTGTACCACTCTTGAAGCTGGGGTGACCATGCAAAGGACGGTGGGGGGTGTAGAGACACTTGAAGGCTGCTGGGTAGCCAAAAAGTGACATACACGTGCCTACCACATCCAAGACACTGTCCAGGCTCGGAGGACACAGCAGTGAACAAGGTGAAGTGCATTACCCCTCAAGTTCATTCTCTGGTTGGAGGATACGCAAAACACACACATGTGCCTATAATAAGCCCAAAGGAGACCCTTGTTCCCTAGAAATATGGGTGGGATGAACAAAGGGTTAGGGAAAGAGGAGAGGGAGGAGAGGGGAGGGAGAGGGGGGAAGTGAAGGGGGGTGGAGTGGCCATTGGAGAAGGCACCTCCTTCTGTTAAGATGAGGTCAGAGGGTAACTGGGAAACAAGCGAACCGGGAACTGGTATTGGAGGGTCTGCAAGGCTTTTACCATGCCTGAGATGGGAAGCCTCTGGAGGGCACTGAACAGACAGATGGTGACACGGTCTAACTGTGCCTTGACACAGTCACTAGGGTGCGGGTGGGGGGGGTGGGAGCAGGGTGACCAGTCCACTTCGGTTTTACACACAGGTGCCCATCATGAGTCCGGAGGAGATCCTTGTCACATAGAAATAAGGATGGGACCAGCAAAGGGTTATGAGAAGGGAGGGAAGGGACAGGAGGATGGGAAGGGCAGAGCTTATTGCCGTTTTTCAGCAGAAAAGTGTGGTGATGTGTACCAGGGTGGCAGTGACGCAGATGGACGGACAAGAGCCGTGCTTTGAAGGTAGAAGCGATGAGACGTCCCCGACAGAGTGGGTGTGGCACGTGAACTGAGAGGAAGAAGGAAGGGTGTAGGGATTTGGGTTGAACAAATGAAGGACAGTGTCACCCTAGAGAGGAGGAGGGAGGAGCAGGGTTTATCGGGGAGGGGCTTGGAAGGTTCTGGATGCTTGGAAGAGACAGCAGATCAATCATTGATAGGCATCTGAAGTTCAAGAGAGGGCACAGGTTGGAGACGTGGTCAGATGTTATTTGAGGCCACAAGAAGAAATGAAGAAACACAGGAGTCTGTCTAGACAGAAGAGAGGCCACCCCAGGCCCGAGTCCTGCAGCCTTCTCGGCAGGGATGGGGCGATTCTTCATTCACAGAGGCCCCATGTGCTCACGGCTCCCTTTCCATGGATTGGACAGCTCAAATCATTTTCCCTTTTGGGTTGACTTTCTGCTGAACTCCAGTGTTTCTTCACGAATAATCCTTTTCTATTTCATCTTAAACTTCGCAAATGTTTTCCATGCATAGCCCCCTAAATATTGACACGTCAGGAAGGTTAGCCTCCATGGAACTGCCAAAGCAAATGCGGATGTAGCCAAGAACAGAACTCCAGTTTATCTTGGAAGGCAGGACCATCGTGCCTTGGCTTCCAAGGCTAGAGTAGCCTGCAATGAGGGCAGGGAAGCAAGCTGGCACAGGGTGGACGAGGCCGTTGCCAGGCCCTGTCACCGCGTGGAGACTTGGATGGGGCGGGAGCGGGTCAGTCGGGGCAGGGGCCTCTGGGAATCTGGGTCAGCATCCTGGTGACTGGTGCCCGGGTGAGCCACGGGATTCTTGCCTCTCTCTCGGCCAGCCCGATTAATCTGGTGCCTAATCTGGCCCCTTTGAAGAGGAAGGCGCTGGATAAAAGAGTGGCACACCTGTTTTCACTTGACTCCAATCCTGAAATAATTCTGCGGCTCCTACAAGATTTGAAACAAATTAAATTTGAAAGGGCAGAGAGGGCAGCTTTGAATGGCCGGCTCTGTGGAGAGAGGCTGGTTTTCGCTCCAGGAAATGGCTGAACCGAGAGGCTGTATCCCCAGCCTTGGTGGCTGGGGTGGCCGTCAGTGCATGACCGTGACTCGGGCCTCACGGGGTGGATTCTTTTGCCCTGTTATCTCTGGCATCAGGCCTTTGCTTTCTGGACTTTGATCATGTCAAAGGAAGGTTATCATGGCCACAACATGAAATGTGTTGTCAGGAGGGGAAGGCATGCGGCCCTATTTGGGAAATCTGTGTTTTAAGTAAAGATACACTCGGCCGTCAGGGGAGGGGGTGATAGGCACGATTCTGCTCATCCCAGTGTGGAAGATTATGCTGGACTGGACTTCCCATCCACAAAGGAAAGGACTTAAGCCAGAAGGAGCTTCTACCATGGGCACGGCTGGGGTCTCCTAGGCTTGCCTTGCAGGTGGTCCCCATGATAATTAATAGGAAGTGTTGTCAGAAGGCCTAGGCCTCCATCTGCCTCCACAAGAGCCTGAGTCTTGCCCAGGATCTTGGGAGTGGGGGCAGGAGTGGGACAGGAGGAACTAAATGGTGAGAAAGAGATTCCCCCATCCCCAGGCTCTGGGGAGCAGCCGACACTTCCCTTCTCCTGCTGGTCACCCTGAACCCACAAACTCTTCCTAAGCATTCCCGTGTGCCAGGCAGTGGGCCACTGAGGTGGAGACCACGTGTGGGCCTCTCTCAGACTCACAGGCCCATGGCTTTGATCTTTGTCCAGACGCAGCCACGTGCGATCAGCGTGGCCACCTGCCTCCTTGATCCTCTGCCAGCTGGGGATCTGACTGAGAAGTGGAGAGATTTGAGGTCGCTGCCTTTTCTGGCATTCGTCATTAATATCTCCTTGGTCACAGTCAGAATGTTCTTGCCTGGGACCCGGGGCAGGTGATTAAGCACTCCTGCTAGCCCGGGGTCTGGTCCTGGCTGATTCTAAGACTTCCCTTCATCCTCTCCACAGAAAGAGAAGCTGGAAGACCCAATTGCAAGGCCACTTCGACCTTTGCTCCTCGCAGACTGAGACATTTCAGTCGGGCCAAAGCGCAGAGACCTCTCTAATGAGGACTTGTCAAGACCTTCTGTTTGATAAGGGGCGGATTCTGTCGCTGTGTCAATTTTCCTCCTCACTGATGTTCCTGTGGCCTTTGATAGCTCAGATCACACACACATAGGTGTGTCTTTCATGCTTCCGAGCCTCGCAGGCCGGGGTCTGCCAGGCCATCATTAATATGCACCTCAGTGCAGCTGGTGGGGAAATTGGTAGAAATCAAGGAGCCAGGGTTCCCTTTCATGTGCGCTCAGGAAAGCCACCATACACAAGTGCTAAAATGGAGATTGTTCTCCAGAGGAAAAGAGACCTGCTGAACAGATCGTAGTGCGTGGCCTTACAGAATTAGGGCCATTTCCTATCCTTCTTAAACATCAGAGAGTCACCTTGAACATCATCTCGGTTTGCACCCTTCCCTGCACCCTCGCTTCTAATCAGGCACTGCATTGGTGGGAGTCTTTTGGTTGCATATAACAAGAGGCCAATTCTGGAAAACTTAGGTGAAAAGGGAATGAATTGGAGGTTGGAAATTCGGTGTAGAAATAGGACAGAGACCGTGGCTGTTCTGGACACAGGCAGAACTAGCTATTTAGTCAGCTGTGTTAACATGCTAGGGACCTCCTCTGGAATAATGCCCTCCACCCAGCTCCCCATCCATTGGTTTTTATGCAAGGAGAGAGAGGCTGTTTATCTCAGTTTGGGTGACATGATTACCCCTCGGGTGGCGAGGGCAGGTGCATACAACAGAAGAGGTAACTCTTCGAAAGACTCTGGTGCTGCTGTTCACCAGAGGGACTGGTGACCAGATGGCCAAGTACAAAGGGGGACTTCCCCCCCAAAATAAATGGCTTCCCCTGCTAGGTTAGTGTTTTAAGGACCCTTCAGCATCAGTATACCAGCTAGCAGTGTTGTGAGAGGTTGTGCTCAATTCTCGTGAATTTTGGGGGGGATATTCCTTCAGAGCATTTGCCCATTTCATGATGGGTGATTTACCCAAACAACCTGCCCACACTGCACTGAGCGTTTGGCAGTTTTGGACTCCTGTGCCTCACCCTCCCTATTCACCTGATCTTGTCCTTAGTGATTTTTTTTTTCGTTTCCTCGGTTGAAAAACTCCTCACAGGGAAACATCTTGTCCATGTGGAAGAGGTGAAACCAAAACATGGCAGAAACACTAAAGAGGCATCAAAATCGATGAATTCAAAACTGTTTTGAGCAGTGGAAAATATATCTTGATAGGTGTATCACATCAAACGAAGAGTACTTTGAAGGTGACTGAAGTTTAAACATGTAAAATGAAATAGGCAATTTTTTATAAATAAATTCCAGGGTTTTGGGGAGTCCTCCCTCATAAGTCCACTCCTGTGCTGCTGTCAGCAATGTCTGGTCTCTGTTTTCTTCTTGAACTTGCAACTTTCTGACTAGTCTCATTGTCTGTGTCATAATGATGTCTACCTTGATGGAGTTATTTCAAGAAGTAAAAGAAGCAGTTCATGCAATTTCTTAGAATCATGTCTAGCACTCAGCTTGCATTTTAACTTGAACAGACTTTCTAAGAGACCTCCCTGACCACTTTATCTTCAGTCTATCTTCAATATCACTCCCAGAGTGAACCTTCTAAAATGCAAATCTAATCACGCCATGCCTCTGCTCAAAAACCCCGATGGCTCCCATTGCCTACACAGAATGGTCCAAAATTTTTAGTTTGCTATAATATGGCATATTCACTCTTCTGTTCAACAGTGACCTGGTAAATGTTTAATGACCAGGCTCTAGGGGAGGAGAGGAAGAAAATTTATGCATTCCTATGCATACATTAGGCTTTTAAATTTTATTTTTATTTTTTAAAGCAGGATTTATTGAGAGGACAGAAAAGCTCCCACAGTGGAAGGGGACTCAATAAGATAGATATATATGGCATAAGCTCTGCAAATAATAAAAAGATACAATACACTATGGTAACTTTCCTATAGTCAATTGATTCTCATAGAATACTTTTTAAAAAAAATTCTTACTCAACTCCTGTGTCTGCTGCCAACCTATAGTTGCAATTGATGAACAAGTGCAGTTCCAACATGAGTGTCGGTTGATATTTTCTTTTAACACATAAGATAAAGGGGAAACACCAAAGCGTCACTTATTCATCAGAGGTATGAGTCATCTTTGCTGAATCAGAAATCTGCAAACACCAGAGGAGTATTTGTTCCGTATTTTGTGCTATTTGCAAGGTAATGGCTATAAATATGTTTGCATCGCTATCCCTTTCTCCATCACTTTCTTAACCCCAGATAATCAACAGAAAGATAAATGAAGTCCTGGTTTGTACCATTTGCCCATCTCTGTGGTGTAAATATTTCCGCTATGGTCAGTTCCGAGCTAGCCAAACAACATCACTGAATGCAGAGTCTGGAAGAGACATGGAATAACACAGGCCACAGAGCAATACCCCATACACTTGCAGCAGAGATAAATATAGCACTGATCCTAATCTACCATAGCACAAATAATTAGCGTTGTCGCAGGTATATTATTTAAGTTATTTTAAATATTATTTATTTATTTATTTTAGTTTGGATTACCTGATTTCGATTATTTTTAGTTTAGATTATTTATTTAGCTTGATTGGCTATGATTAGGAATCATCCTGCAAGTTTCCTGAAACGTGAATGACTGGCTCTCGCAAGCCAGTACAGCTCAGCGCCCGTCCACCATAGCATTTACGCTGAGGCCTAGCCACAGGCTTATGCTTGCACATTTAAGGTTGGAGGAAGCCGGGCTCGGTGGCTCAGCCTGTAATCCCACGCCTTGGGAGGTTGAGGTGAGTGGATTACCTGAGCCCGTGGGTTCAAGACCCGCCTGGGCAACTTGGTGAGACCTCATCTCTACAATAAATCAAAAATTAGCCGAGCGTGGTAGTGTGCGCCTGTAGTTCCAGCTCCTTGGAAGGCTGGGGCGGAAGGATCGCCGGAGCCCAGCAGGTCGAGGCTGCGGTGGCCGGAAGCGGCCACTGCACTCCAGTCTGGGTGACAGAGTGAGACTCCAACTCAAAAAAAAAGGATGGAGGAAGGATGCAAGGCTCTATCTGAGCCTTCACCCGCATCTCTTCCTCCCCTCTCCCTCCAAGCATCCTCCACTCCAGCCAGCAAGAGAAGAAGCCACAGCCACTCTGGTGGATGTCGGTTAATCCCGCTTGCCGTTGGTCTTCACACTCCTTTGTCTTGGCAAGAAAAGCTGGATTTTCCTCTAGGAACACTACCCCTCCCTACTCTCAGAATGTGAAGTTCGGATGGAAACACCCCACCACCTTAGTCCTGGGTGGGCATGTGGCCGAGTTCTGGCTACAGTAACTGCGACAGCGCAGGCCAGCAAGCACACTGGGATAACCACTGGGATAACCAGATAGTATTAGTTCCAGCACATTTTCAGGAACTACCAGGAAGGACTTAGACTTTGGACCTGGGGAGTACGCATTTGCTAGTTTTGAGCTGTTCAGGGCCCTGTCTGCCACCACTTAAGGAAAGCCTGTCTGAATCTAAAACCAACAGAGAGAAAACAGAGCCAAGGGTTGGAGAAAGAGGTTATGGATGACATCATTTGAGCACCATTATTTTATTTCTCTGTGCCTCAGTTTTCTCATTCTGTAAAATGGGGATAACATTAGTACTTCCTTTAGGATGTTTGGGGATTATGTGAAGTAAGACACAGAAATCACTTAAATAGTACCTGTACTGCTCAGTCACATGAGCGGATAATTCCTTTTTTACTTAAACCAGTGACACTTGTCCCTAATACAGGTACCCAAGGCGGAAATTCAGTTGCTGGTAAAATCAAACTTCAAGTCTTTGTCAAGGTGAAGCTGAGAACCAGTCACCTTGTGGGGAAAGGCATTAAGTCCTCTGTTATCCCCAAGCTCAGTTTCTCTCCTCTCGTGGTCCATTTGTCAGAGTTTATGGCCAGATTAGTCAGACTCTTGAACCAGAATAGGCATTGAAAGATATTCAGCCAATGCATGAATGAAAACCTTAATGCCTTTTGTGTTAATCATTGATTGCCGTGGAACAAATTACCCCAACACCAAGTGGCTTCACAATAAACATCTGTAACTTTTCACAGTCTCTGTGGGCCAGAAGTGGAGCAGCAACTTGACTGGGCAGTTCTTGGTTGGAGTCTCACATGAGATTGAGTCAGAAGTAAGCCAGGCCTGCATTCATCTGAAGGCTCAACCGGGGCTGGAGTATCTGCCTCCAAGATGGCACACTCCCGTGGCTGGCAGATTGGCACCACCTGTTGATACAGTCTTCAGTTCCTCTTCACATGGCCATTCCAGAAGGTTCTTCAGTGACTCATGATGTGGTGACTTGACTGACCCAAGAGAATAAGACAGGACTTGTGATGCCTCTCATAACTCCCAAACGTACTGTGAGGCTCTCAAAACATACTGACCAATGGAGAAGAGCCCTTTGTCACACAAACCCTCCACGATTCACTGTGGAAGGGGACTACTTGGAGGTGTGGCTATCAAAAGGCAGGGATCAAGTGGTATCATCTTGGAAACTGCTACCTCAGCCTTGAGTGAAACAAAACCCCCTTCATTGTCCTTGTATTTGAACCACTGTAGGAGAAGGTGAGAGCTTTTAAGTTGCTTCAGACTTGGCCTTTGTAAATTAAAGTTTCTGGTCTTAGCAACAGTTTCAGGTGGGCCAGCTCTCCAGAGCCTGCAGTTCCACCTTATTCCTGTGTGTTATAAATTAATGTAAATTGTGTGTTGTCCCTGGCTGTGTACAGGGATTGAAAGAAGTGAGAGCCGGGTTTGGTGGCTCAGCCTGTAATCCCGCGCCTTTGGGAGGCTGAGGTGAGTGGATTGCCTGAGCCCGCGGGTTCGAGACCCGCCTGGGCAGGCGAGACCTCATCTCTACAATAAAATCAAAAAATTAACCAGGCGTGGTAGCGCATGCCTATAATTCTGGCTACACGGAAGGCTGAGGTGGAAGGATCACCGGAGCCCAGCAGGTTGAGGCTGCGGTGGCCGGGAGCGGCCACTGCACTCCAGTCTGGGCGACAGAGTGAAACTCCAACTCAAAAAAAAAAAAAAAGAGGTGAGAAAATATACAGCCCCACCGGTAAAGGGAGAGGGCCAGGGATATGATAAAAGATTTCACCCTGAGCCTCTTCTGAGTCAGTGAGAAACCTTGGTGCTATAACTTAAAATTGTTAGCTGCTAGAAATTCAGACATGGAAGAGTAGTTTGGGAAAGATACAGCCAAAACCTTCTCCTTGGCCTCTCCAGACACACACACTGTCACAACTCCTTTGTTGCTTGTTGAATTTTTACAATAGAAACATTCTTCCTGGGCAGAAATGAAATTAAGCTTTGCTGGGTAATCCCATAACCCTTCCTAATTTAATCTATGTACTGGCATAAGGCAAATACACATTCCGTAAAGGAGAGTTCAGGGGACCCAGCATGCACTTGAAAAAGTTGGAAAAACTGACATTATTTTTGTTTGTGCTTTGTGGGTATTTCCATCTGATGAGAATTGGTGCCACATCTCTGCTCCAAGGCACAGCATCACTTGGACACCATGTGTGGCCTCACTGACTCAGAAGAGGCTCAGGGTGAAATCTTTTATCATATCCCTGGCCCTCTCCCTTTACGGGTAGGGCTGTATATTTTCTCACTTCTTTCAATCCCTGTACACAGCCAGGGACAACAGACAATTTACGTTAATTTACAACACACAGGAATAAGGTGGAACTGCAGGCTCTGGAGAGCTGGCCCACCTGAAACTGTTGCTCACTTCTTCCTGTCTTCTCTTCCCTCCTATGGTGGCAGTCCTGAATTTCAGGTTAGAAAATTCAAGGCCACAAACATGTGGAGCAAAGCTGGCGTTGGCATGTAGACTATGGACATGCACTTTTATTTCATGTTATTAATTTAAGAAGCACTTATTAAACCCCTACTGTGTATCATCAGGTGTGGGGGCACTGGAGAAAGGAAAGACACCAAAGTCAGCATATGCTGGGCCTGTGACAGTCTTGGAGGAAGCTTCACGGAGGAGATGAAGAGTGAGCTGAGCCTTTAAAGGGCAGAATATGTCTCCAAAATGAGAGCATGATTGATAGAAGGTTCCCCACCCTCCAGCATACCCAGAAACACAGAGACATGTTCCCAAGGGGTACTTGGGAGCAAAGGTAAGAAACCCAGCATGGCGCTGGGAGTGACGAACCCGGAATGACAATGTGGCTTCTGTGAATGGGTCTTGCATGCCCCAGAATTTGGTTTTGCACAAGAGGCCGGGGTTTAGAAGCATTTCTTTTGAATCAGCAAAGTATTTCTCTTTCCTCAATAAAAATTCTCATAGAGTCCAAGTATTTAACATAGATATAAGCAGTAGGGTTACTTTTGCCGTTATTCAATAATATGTTTACAGCACTCTTTTGATTGAATCTCCCTGTCTTGTCTTCTCACTCTACAAGAAAATCACCGAGCTATGTTCTAGAGAAGACCAAGAGTCACACAGAACAGAATTGCCACGGGCAAGGGGATCTTTGGAGATTTCTGTGTAGGAAAGTGAAATTATCATGCATGTGTGGGGGAAGGACATGGAGGGGACACTTGGACATCGTGTAGCCTCATTGAATGGGAAGAGACTCAGGTTGGAATATTTTATCATCTCACTGGCCTTCTTCCTTTACTTGTATGAATGCATATCTTCTCACTTTTGATGCTGTACACATTCAGATTAATTGGCATTAGCGTGGGAATGGACTTGACAGTGAGGTGAGTTAGGGGACTGCTGTGTTAGACCAAGAAAAGCTCAAGGGGGCTTCAGTGGTGGCATTTGCAATCCCTCTCCAGATTCACAACTAGTCTTCCAAAGAACCTGGGGTCCCTCACAACCTCTCCTTGACGTGACTGTCCAAACCTGCTTGAACATTGTCTGAGACAAAGGACCCAGCACCTCCTGATGTCCCACTCAACCTTTAGAATTTACTTCTTTTAAGGGAAACTGCTAGGGGAAGGAGGGGCATACCTCATCAACAAGGGTACCTGCATGATCAATGCTTATATACCTAACCCTTAATTGTGCCCCACATTTTTAAAATAAACAAATTTTTTAAAAAGACAATGGCTTGGGGCCACTTCCATGACTGTTCTTCTCACTGCTTGACTTGGCTACAAAAGCAAATCCTCCTCCACCAGCAGCCTTGGCATGTTTCCTTGTTTGACCCACTCAGCATGTGTGAGGTTCTCAGCGTAGGCCAGGTTTTGTGCTGTGTAGAGTGTACAAAACAAAAAAGCCCTCACCCAGAGAAAGAAGTCCCTCTGGGGGTGCGAGGGGTCAGGCTCATAACAGCATCACCCCTATATAGCTATGGGGATGCAGGTTGGGGGGTACTGAGTCTGGCCTGACTTGAAGGTTGCTGGGAGGTAAAAGAAACCTTCCAATATGTAGGTTACAGTTAGTTGCCACTATATGAACAAGTTGAATTTAGTTTTGGGAACAGAAGCGAGAGGATGGACAGATGATGGAGAAAGGAAAGGTGTCGTAGCAGAGGGGATGGTGTGAACTCAGGAAAGTATAGAAGCCCTCCTGCAGGCCGGGTGTAGTGGCTCACGCCTGTAACCCTATGCATGAGGCCAAGGTGGGAGGATTGCTTGAGCCTAGGAGTTCGAGGCCAACCTGGGCAACATAGCAAGATCGTGTCTCTACAAAAAAAATCAAAAAACAAGCTGGGCTTGGTAGTGCACAGCTGTAGTCCCAGCCACATGGGAGGCTGAGGTGAGAGGATCACTTGAGCCCAGAAGGTCGAGGTTGCAGTGAGCCAAGATTACACTACGGTACTCCAGCCTAGGCGATAGAGTGAAACCCTGACTCAAATAAATAAAAATACAAATACAAAAGAAAGTCTGTGTGCAGGCTTCTCCTCCCTTTCCTCAAATGCTCGGCCTGTGACATACCTTGGGCAGAGTGGCTAAGAGGGTACTCTCTGGTGTTGGCTATTTGGGGTTCCACACATGATGCTGTTCAGTTGTGGGAAGGTGACCCAACCTTTCTCTGCCTTGCTTTCCTGGCCTGTAAAATGAGGCTGGTAATATTACCTACTTTACAACGCCACTGCGACAATAAACAAGTGCATCCACGGAGCACAGTGGGAACAGCCCCTGCCATGCAAGAAGGGCTCTGCAGTGTCATCTCATAATCTGTTTGGTGAGCTTTGAACATGTGGCTGTTATGAATGACAGGTGACAGATCCTGCAGGAATCTCAGTCACGGTCATCTGAACGTGGGAGCTGGCTGGATGCAGGTAGGTGACTGAGGAGGAACTGAAATCCACTTGGGTGGCCATCCCCATCTGCAACTTTGGTGCCCATAGGGTGGTGGACTGAAATGGGCTCAGCATAGATGACCCATCCAGTCACTCCCGTCTTTTCCAAGAGTGCATTAGCACAGGCTTGGTACCACGTGGTTCCTCAGCTGGCAGTTGGAGCTGCTGGCCAAGGAGCGTGTATTCCAGAAGAAGCCACAGGGAGCTGGGCCCCCAGGGGTTGGCATGTCTTTGAAGTTGGAGACTTCAGGCGTCTGTGTGCTTAGACAGAGCCGGAGGCCATTGGGCCAAGTGAGGTCACTACCATCCCAAGCCTGGGGCCAGCGTGCTTTCAAGCCAGGGGCCAGCCTGCAGCCCTGGCCTGGGTCACTTAGGCGTGGACTTCAGGAACCACACAAGGTCTAATGATTTTCACCGTGACAAGACAGAGTGAGCACAAAAATTGGAGCCAGAAGACCCCGGCATGTGTGTTCTGAACTGGTTATTTCAACTCTCTGAGTCTGGGTCCTCTTTTCCTCACTTGTGGAGTAGATGTAACGATTAAGTGAGCTCTTGCCCACTCTACCCCAGATCAAATAAGCTCTTGGGGATGGAAGTCCTTCTTAAAATGCGAGGCCAGGCAGCTCCTGAGCGAGCAGCGCCCTGCCTCCCCACCGCTACCTGTCTTGCCTGTCGCTCCATCATACCTTTCTACCAAGCTACCACTTGCTTACCTCTACACATGCTTTCACTCTTTCTTTCTTTCCTCTCTCCTTCCTTCCTTCAGTCTTGTGAGTCTCTGGTTGTCACATGCTCAGGAACACCCTCTCTGTCCCCAGTGTTGAGCCAATGTCCCTTCCATGCCCTCCCACGGAGAGCCCATTGCACTTCATTACCATAACACTTTCCACCCTTTATTGGAATTGCCTTTTGAACTGACTGTCTTGATGACAAGATTCAATAAGCGCCTCGAGGGTGAGGTTGTGTCATCACCCCTGCAGTCACTTGAGCACTAGAAGAGTCTGGGGGTCGTATTTGAATGCCTGACTAATTTGGCATGCAGACGTGAGAGATTGTCACGATGGAGTTCAACCAACATTTAGAAGAGCCACTCCCTTGCTCTGGGTTCCCTATCAGGGGATGGGGATACGAAGATGGATGAGAACCTTCCTTCCCTCTCCCGCTCACAGCAGAGTAGGGAGGATGGGCAGAGACAATGACCTGGGAGCCTGCAGCTCGAAGCACTTCTGGGGGGTGTAAGGGTGAGCCCTCAGCACGCAGCCTGGGAGCCTTTGATGGGAAGGCACGATTCGTTTTCATACTGATTTCTTCTGTTGGCTGCCAGGGCTGAGCTCTGTTCATGGGACTGAAGTAGGGGCTGGGCAGGTGAGATGAGGGCTAATATTTTAAGGATAATCCTAAAGAAATCAAACCACCTATAACTTGGGAAAAATACCTGCATAAAATGATTTCAAGCAGCTGAGACAATATTAAATGTGTCAGGATGAATATTCCTTTTGTCCAGTCCTCCCCACTGCCCTCCCTTTCCCATAAAAAAGAAGTTTACTTTCCTGCTCCTCCTCCTAAAATAGACTCCAGGAAAAATGATGGTATTGATCTGTTTTAGAAAGAATGCCAAGGTTCCATCATCCTCCTATAGAATTGTTTTTAATTATGAAAATCTTCTAGATCAATCTTGCTTTCTCTTTGACTTTCATGGGCTTTTTCAGTTAAAGTTTCTGTGGAGATGGAATGAACAGGCTCTCTACTGGGAACCAGGGGACCTGTTCTCTAAGCCAAACTATAATTAGCTCTGTGACCTTTGACAAGTCACTTAATCTCCCAAGTAGCTTCTTCATTTTCAAGCAGGGTCTTTGATTCTAGGTCTGGTTTAATCAGACCCAAGTGGGAGGCCTTTATGTTTCATTACCTCTTCTTCAACCCTCCTCCCGCACAGGCAGCCTACATAAATCTTGTTAATTTTTCATTCATAATACTTTCTGTGGGTATTGCTTTTTTCTTTCCCTAATTTTAGTTTAAGATCTCACCATGAATCTAGCCATCATTTTGAGGGTCCTGTCAGTAGGCCCTCGGTTAAGGGAGAAGAGTGAGGGTTGCCCCTGTGGGAGTGCAGGTGTATAGGATGGATTTGAGAGCAAAGAAGTCTGAATCACTCTGAATCTCAGGAGAGCCCACATTCAGCCCAAAGTCTTAGTCCAACTCTGACTTTCAGGCCCAGTGAGGTCATATTGAAAGGAAGAACAGGAAAAAGAGAAGAGAGAAGGAAAGATTGAGGCAGAAAAAGAAACTCATAACTGCTGCTGGGTCAGAACTGCATACTCTTCCACTAAAGAAGACCCTATATCTCCCTGGCTTCCTCATGCTCTTGGACCACAGCCACAGAGCTGTCAAGTGACAGGAAGAATCTGAACTCAGGTGAGTTCCTTGTAGACTCTTTGTCACTCAAATGTGCCAAAAGGAAAAAAACAAACAACCCTATTAAAAAATGGGCAAAACCTATGAATAGACACTTCTCAGAAGAAGACATACGGGCAGCCAATAGGCACATGAAAAAATGCTCAATCTTACTAATCATCAAAGAAATGCAAATTAAAACCACACTGAGATACCACCTAACTCCCGTCAGAATGGCCATCATCAACTCAAAAAACAACAGATGCTGGAGAGGATGTGGGGAAAAGAGAACACTTCTACACTGTAGGTGGGCGTGTAAACGAGTACAGCCTCTGTGGAAAACAGTGTGGTGAGTCTTAAAAGATCTAAATATCGACCTCCCATGCAACCCTGCAGTCCCCCTACTGGGAATATACCCAGAGGAACTCAAATCACTCCATGAAAAAGATACTGCACACGCATATTTATTTCAGCGTTATTCACAATAGCAAAAACATGGACCCAACCATGCTGCCCGTCGAAATTGTGCTGAATAAAGAAAATGTGGTACACTTACATAATGAAATATCATGCAGCCATAAAGAAAAGCAAAATTATATACTTCGCAGCAACCTGGAAGGAACTAGAGTCTATAATACTCAGTGACTTATCATAACGACAAAGATCTGAGTACCACATTACTCACCCATAAGTGGACCCTGCACATTTATCATAATACTGTAAGAAAGGGATTGTCAGTAGTGGGACACTGCTGGGGGGGTACATAACATCAATAAAGGTGCCCACACTTTACCTGTGTGATGACCACATATGAACCTAACCCTCATTTGTACCTCACATTTTAAAAATAAAATAAAATAATTTTAAAAAGAATCGTAACTCAGGTCTTTAAAATCAGAACTCTCTCTGACCGGTAGAAGAAGCCACGTGCTAAATAAACACTAGGCATTCTTTCCAACATTCTAGCGCTTTGGAATTTTTTTTCTTATATCCGCTCAGGTTGATGTCAAATCGTTGTTGACTCAGGCTAACATAGCTCCATCTTTCTTTTTATTCTTTTTAGAAAGTTAGCTCTGTGATTCTGGCATGGAGAGAAAGGTTGTATAGTCAATCAGATGTTCATCCCAACCTGCTTTTGCTTTTAATCGGACCTCTCACTTCTGTTATTCCAGATTTGACCTACTTCTAATTTGTTCTTCACTCCCTTCAGCTACACAGGTACCTCTGATGAACTCTACCTACTTCCAGACTGGAGCTAAATTAGGCATTAAAATATGTTCATAGACATAAGAGCACCTGCATTTAGTCATCTTCCCGTTTTCAAATGTGAGCCCAAAGTCTTTGCTCTTATCTATATTTAAAACTGACATTGTTAAATGCATAAGCACATCTGAATTATTTATATTTAGGTTTATACAGTCTCCAGCTGCAATCGTATATTTCAATATCTTTAAATTCCACGTTGCCATCTGGACCAGATTGCTGCTAAATCAAATCAGATAAACGTTACCTTTCCACTACCTCTGATTTATATCAACCATTCATTTCCAAAAGCACAGCCCTGTTAAATCCAATCTACTTTCAAAAAGCTTATGAAATTAGCTCAGTTTTGAGGATTTGATATTCTTTCTCTGAAGCCTCAGCTTTGAAAAGGCTGTTTGGATAGATAGAAAAGCAGTATGGAACCAGCAGAGCTAGGAGCACTAGACTCATTGATTATTGGGCAAATCTTCTGTGCCTGACTTCATCCAATTACTCAAGACTTTTCCCCAATCAAGTTATTGTGAGCCAGTTCATAGACCACAGAAATAAAATATGCAGGCTTCAAACAGTTAGTCTGTTCTCTATAATTTAATCTGGCATCTCTCTGAGCCGGAGGAGAATTTTAGCCAAATATTCAAAAGGTGGAGAGAGAGATTGAACTTTTAGAATTGTAATTTTGTAGCCTACTCTATACTGATCCTTCTTTTCCTGGAGAACAAAGGTGAGATTCTATACCAAGCAAATTAGAGGTCACGCACTTTTCACTAGGAAAGTCCGACTGAGATCTTTATTTATTGGTGAAAACAATAACGGCCTGTAATTTTGCCCATAAACAGAGTTAATGCCTCAAGTAAAGCATCAGAGTGTTTTATACAGAACAGAGGGGGGGGAGGAATGACGGGAAGGAGGGGGGGAGGAGGAAGTCCAAGCACAAAGCCTACTGAAATATCAAGGTGATGGTTAAGAGTGGGGTGATAGGCACACATTTCTTTTCTTTATATGCAGTCACCCACAGATATCCCTGTCCTCTTTCTCTACCCATACAATTCCAAGACTGAAGTTATTTAGCAAGTCTAATGGCTGGAACATAAAATATCTGCTAAATGGCTCCACTGCCCGGGTCTGCAGTCCATCACCGTACAGTCGGAATGATGTCATAAATGGTTACATTTTAATCCTTCCTGTATTTTCTAAATGGGAAAAGGGAGGGGGAGCCTGGAAGCAAGTGGTTTGCACATGATATTCTAAGCCTGAATAACTGAATAAAATCCTAAAGGTAAGAACGGAAAACCTGTTCATTCTCAGTATGACTAATGCTAATTTTTCTTGCACACACAGAACAAGAAATATGTCTCTCCTTAATGGTAAATGACCATTTATTGTAAATGTGCCCCGCGAAGGAAGCCATAAGTCATTGTTATTGACCTATTATGATTCATTCTGCTTTACCCTGAATTAAATAAAAATGTGCACTTTAGGATAATACACTTTTAGTTCAAGTGTCCTTTTACTGGATTCGAGCCTGCTAGATCCTCCAGGCACACAGCTTTGGGGCACACACTTGGCTTGCAGGGCAGACACTGCACCGTGATCACCGATGTCCTTTCTGGCCCAAGCACAGGAGATGGTTTTAGTCTCTGATTAATGATGTGGGAAATCACAACGTTCATGAAAACTCGAGGGAAAGCAGAATCTCCAAGTATGTGAGTTGTGTGTGTGGAGCAGAACAGAGAAGGAAAGCCAAGAGAATGTCATTTAGCAGAATGGAACTTTGGGGAATGGAATATTTGGGGAACTTGGGAGGAAGTTATTCTGGGGAATAGAGAAGTCAAGAGCTAGACTTCTTAGATGAGAGAAAAAGCAAAAACACATCACAAGCTCCTTGAGAAAATAATAAACCTTACTCCAGGAGAGAAAGATAAATATGAATTGTAAAGTAGAAAAGGAGAAAGAGAAAAATCTGCTTGGTTAAAGCAAAGACGATTTATTGATTTTAAAGACTATTTATTTTTGAAAATTCAAGAATATCTTTCATGGTAGTTATCTTTGGGTGGGGTAATACAGATGGTTTTATTTTTATTTTCCATCTACATTGTTTGATATATTGCCAGTTAATAAGTATGTCTCATTTAATATAGATAAATTTTTTTTGGTCAGAGTGTCACTCTGTCACCCAGGTTGGAGTGCAGTGGCACACTCGTGGCCAGTGCAACCTCAACCTGCTGGACCCAGGTGATCCTTCTGATCAGCCTTCCAAATAGCTAGAGCTACAGATGCACGCACCCACAACCAACTTATTTTTTTGATATATTGTAGAGATGCGGTCTTGCCAAGTTGTCCAAACTGGTCTCGAACCCCTGGGTTCAGGCAGTCCAAAGTATTGGGATGACAGGCATGAGCCACCACACCTGATTTAAAAAAAAAAAGACAGTTTTACTTTTTCTAAATGTACAAGTTCTGGCGACTCACATCCATCCTGGTAATTTCCTGTGAATTTCAAATGATGTAGAAGGTATCAAGCAGAAGTCCAGTTTCTACTCATAGAAAGGAGTGACTGACAACATGAACTTGTAATTGAGACAGTGTCTCTGAGACACGCTCCAAATATACAGAGCAATGCTTCTGTCTGGACCAAGCTACAAACTCTTTGTACTAAGGCCAGAATGCAGAGTGCAACATATTTGAAGATGAAGGAAGGGGCTGCAAGACCAAATAGCAGTACACAGAAAGAACTTAAGGTTTTGGCTGCAGATAGTGTGGTTGGCTGGATGGTGATATTTGTGGTGGGAGGTGGGGAGGAGAAGGGATAGAAGAGGAGAGGCGGGAGGGAGGAAGGAAGGGGGTGAGGGAGGAAGAGAGGGAAAGAGGGAGGGAGATGGAGGGAGGGAGGGGGCTGGGGCAACCATTCGAGAAGCATCACATTTGTCCTGTTGAGCAAGATCTCAAACTATGTTCAAAGAAAGTTGAGAGCATGTAGCCACTCCCAAGAAGAACTCACACTGAGTATTACCAAGGAGGATGAACTGTTTCCAGAAGAGAGAAACAGAGGGTAAATAAAGGGCAGACCAGAAAAATTATTATAAGTATAAAAGTGTGTGGGTGCCAATTAGTAATAAATATTGTAGGAATAAAAATAGCCTTCGGCATGAAGAAGGAAGGTTACTTGGTAATTAAGGAAATTGAGATGCTTATTGGACATCTAAAATATCGGGAAGGAAGATAATGAAAGCATAATTGCAGATAAAAATTATAAGAGTGTCAAAAATGACTGAGGAGAGCTGAAGTTGCAAATGAAATGGAAATATCAAAGCCTCGCGGATAACATATCACTTGTGCCTTAATTGCTGAAGGTAAAAAGCAGAGGGAAGAAATGAGGACAGCCGAAAGTGGCACTCAGACTTGCCTTTGAGAACCACTCGCAGGAGGGCAGAGCTCAAAGTGACTGCCAGGGCCATGATGAAAAGCAATTTTTTCTTTCTTTTTTTTTGGTGTTGGAGTCTCACTCTGTCGCCCAGACTGGAGTGCAGTGGCCGCTCCCGGCCACCGCAGCCTCGACCTGCTGGGCTCCAGCGATCCTTCCGCCTCAGCCTTCCGAGTAGCTGGAACTACAGGCGCGCGCTACCACGTCCGGCTAAGTTTTTGATTTATTGTAGAGATGAGTTCTCCCCTGCCCAGGTGGGTCTTGAACCCACAGGCTCAGGCAATCCACTCACCTCAGCCTCCCAAAAGCATGGGATTACAGGCTGAGCCACCGAGCCCGGCTGAAAAACAATTTTTTCAAAGATATTCATCTCAAGGTAGTCAGTTTCTAAAAACTTGGACAGCCTGAATATCCTTTTTCTTTTTCTCTTAGATGCTGTTAGGTTAAACTACAGGAAATTTCTGATATCCAAGTTATTGACTCGGCCATTTCATATGGTTCCTCTAATGGTGTGGTCAGGGGAACTAACCCTCTCTTGGCGTTAAGATCAATCATTTGAGGAGTATTTCTTGGGTTCTTTATGCAGAACACAGTCTTGGAAATAAAGAAAAATACATTGTTTCTAGGTTCGAATTAATTTTTTTAAATTTCTTTATCCTTTAGAGATGTGAGGCACAATTCAGGATTAGTTGCTTCTGTGTTCATTGTGCAAGTGAAGTTTGCATTCCCCATCGGTCCTCACTTCACCTGCTTTGGGATCTGGTGCCCTTACTGATGTCACGTGTCCCCTCTCCCCTGGCAGTATCCCGCTGCTGCCCATCCCTTTCTTGTAGTATTATGATCAATGTAAAAGATATCTGCACACACATGTTCACTGCAGCACTATTCACAATTTTTTTTATAGCATGTGAATATACATCTACATTTCTCTGAATGTAGATGTAGGTAGACTGTGGATCCTTGGGAGAAGTTTTCTTGTTTCTCCTAATGCATATCCCAAGTGCATAGACACCAAAATTTTTACCATAAAATGACTATTATAAATAAGACTCGTAAAAAAAGTTTTGCTAAATTATGACGTGAACTATTTCTCTTCATGAAAAAAAAAAGCGAGCTCTGGAGTGGAATCCACATTGCAGCCCCACACACATTCCTGGATGGTGATGGCGTTCAATGTTAACAGGCTTTCAGTAACTTTCTTCCTATATTGGAAGTTCCTTAACAATAAATAAAATAAACCACCAATACTGAGTGTCATTAAATGAGTCTAATTCTGCTTGATGGATTTTAACAAATATTTACGTTAAGGGGAACATTTCAGCATCCCTCAAGGGGTTATTCTAGAGACTAACAAGACAAGACAGTTATTTTCAGCAACAGCCAAATAATTGGTATTTGATAGAGTTGTCTGATTCACTGATAATTAAAATTATAAATGGGTCTTGTTTGGCCTGAGTGATTATGTTCATGCTCTGGTAATTCTGCCCTTTAAGTACTGGGGCATGTAATTAGACCCCTCTTTGACCTTTGAATATCATGGTGACCACATCTAGGCTGTGACATCCATGGCCTAGATAAGTGCTTAGAACCAGATGGCGTTTTCAGACAGAATTAACACAGGCTCCTATTACCAATGCCTTAGCTTACCACCGGCAACATAGAAAATGACTTGAGAATGTCACATCTTGGATACATTATGCTGCCATATCTCAGAATTTACTTTTATTCCCTGAAAAAGTTATTGATAGACAGATGACTCAAGATACGTTTTCTATAATCTTCCTTTCTCTCTTCTTTGAATTTTCCACTGTGTCTTTTATAATACGGTGCAAGAGTAATGTCTAGGTGTGTGTTTAGTATGTGACTGTCTGGATTTCACTGGGCACTATTAGGTTGAACCATATGAATTTATCAATATTCAAGTGGTGTTTATATCCCCCGCCTGCAAAGGGGTATTCCCTCTAGGTGCCTAGATTTAGAAGGATAGCAATATAACTACTCCAATCCTTCATTTTACAGATGAGGAAATTAAATTAGACAGGGGCCAGAGGTTAAATGACAGGCCAAAAAATACCCAGCTCATGAGTCAGGGTCAGGACTAGAACTTAAATCTCTTGGCTCCAACTTCTTAGATCTTTTTTTTTTTTAAAGATGACCTCTAGCTGGTGACAGCATGCTCTCCATTGAAGTAATATAAGTTGAATCCTTCCTTCTGCTTTAAGTGACCCCCAATACGATCTCAATACATATTTCCAAACCACATTCGGTGTAATCCTAGGCTGTACCATTTTTTCTCAGAGATGTCACACAAGATTATCGAGTGACAGGAAGATAATGAAAGTATAAATGCAGATAAAAATTATGAGTATCAAAAATGACTGAGGAGCACTGAAGTTGCAAAGGAAATGGAAATATCAAAGCCGTGGGGATAATGTATCACTTGTGCTCAGAAAGGATCATCTTAAGCTCCAAACATCTTATAAGAGAGAGTCTTTAGGCACTAAGCAATTGGAACGGAGGTAGTGGCTGTGTGGGGAAGGAAGGGGGACACTTACTTTTTTGTCCCGCCACTCGCAGGGACAGGCCTATGGCAATGGCCTGATCCTTGAAAGGACAACTCCCTGCCATCCAAAGGAAAGTTTTGGTTTTTTTTGAGTTGGTGTCTCAGTCTGTCTCCAGGTTGGAGTGCAGTGGCACGCTCCAGGCTCACCACAACCTTGAGCCCCTGGACTTAGGTTATCCTTCCGCCTCAGCCTCCCAAGTGGCTGGGACTACAGATGTGTGTTACCATGCCTGGCTAATTTTTTGTGGAAATGAGATCTTGCTATGTTGGCCAGGCTAGTCTCAAACTCCTGGGCTCAAGCAATTCTCTCGCCTCAGACTCCCTAACTGCTGGGATGACAGATGTGAGCCACCGCGCCCGGTGGCCCCCTTCTTACTTCTAACCAGAACAGTTTTTTTTAAATCTCTTTTGTGTTGGTGTTCCACATAATATCACATTTGAAAAAGAAAGAGTTTGGAAATCACAGAAACCCATCAAACCATACAAACACGAAGGACATCTTATGTGAAAACATTTATCTAAATCCAAAGTCTAACTGAAGTAGCAGCTCAAACTCTCTGCAATAAATGTTCTCCAGGCCTGAAATGAGCAGATGGAATACTCATTGCCTGTCAGCTTTTTATTTTTTCCCCCAGTTTTTACTAACTATAAATGTATTCTGATTTGCAGCCACTGCTTAAGGGAGACATTGCATCTTGCCACATTTCATTTGTAGAATTCCTTTAACCAACAGCGTCTGACATTTATTTTCAACAAATAAGAACTATTTTTGTATCACACAGAATTTGAGACCTGGGCAACTTTCTCTGCTCCTGGATGTGTTACTACCATCCGTTCTGGGCAAGCATCCCTGGGTAGGTTTTTAAATAATCAGGCCATCCACAAACTCAGTGGATCAGAAGTCAGTCATGCCCTGCTCACCCCGGGAGCCACACACAGAGATTCTTATTTCCCCCAGGTGTCCAAACTCAGGAATCAGATGGGTCTAGTCATTGATGTGGTGTTTTCTGAACAATAGACACCAGCTGAAAGAGTTTGTCACAAGAAATACCGAGATTTGTACCCACTGCAAAAGTGACTAAGGGAAAAGAGAAATCCAGGCAGCAGCTCTGAATTAGAGGATATGAAATGACCGAGGAGGGCAGCTCTAAAAGAAAAGGACATACCCACCAGACATTCGCTAATGGCCTCGCCAGCTCAGGACAACCTCTGTGTGAGTGACTAAACACCACTGATGAACACAGCTTGTTTTCTTGACATTATAAAGGCTAAATCGTGAGACTGATGAAATGATCACAAATCAGTATTTGAGGCATTCATTAAAATCTTGTTGAGGGCAAGTTTTCTGTCACAGGAACAGTCCAAAATGAAAATCATACTTTAAATACTGTGCTAACAGAGTTATCAAGGCCCAATCTCAAATAATGATTGAGATTATTTCAAGATAATTTAATCTGAGGGACCAAAATTAAGTTATTCGAGTGAGCATTTTATTTCCTATTTTTTTCAGGTCAGGTGATACCACATATGAACCGATGGGGAAAAAGAAAAACTCGACAGACAGAAGATGGCAGAAATAATAGCTATCATTTATGAAATGTTTAATAATGTTCTAGGGACTGTGCTAGGCTCTTTACATGCCTGGATGAGATTAACATTTAAATCATAGGCTAAATCGGTACCTCACCTATCGCTTACAAAACTCTCTAAAGCAGATACTTTTTTTGTGTGTGTGTGCTCGCTTCGGCAGCACATATACTAAAGCAGGTACTTTTTAATCACTAGCTCATGTTACAGATAAGGAAACAGAGAAAGAGAGAGAGAGAGAGAGAGAGAGAGAGAGAGAGAGAGAGAGAGAGACAGTGACTTGCCCAAGGCTATACCAACAATCAGTGGCAGAAATGGGATTTATCTTGACCCTCCACACTCCAGACCAGCCCTGTCCAATAGGACTTTATGATGAAGAAATTATCTACCTCTTGGCTGATATGGTAGCCACTAGCCACATGTGGTGATTGAGATTTGAAAGGTGGCTAATGTCATCTTGACTATTCATTTAATTTACATTTAAATTGCCACTTATGTGAGTGGCCACCATATTGGACAGCAGTTCTAGGAACTGTGTGTTCAGCCTTTGTGCTTTGTGGCAAAGCTTCAGCTGTTTTTCCACAGTATTTTAGAGCGGGAAGAGTCAGCCCACGGTTGTACAGTCTTTCTAGAGCAGTGTTCCTCAACCTTTGCACAAAACCACTCCTCCACTTCCTAAGAAGCCTTTTAGACTTTTTTTTTCACAATCACCCTGTGAAGTTAATTTTGTGTGTCAACTTGACTAGGCCATCGTGTGTCTAGATATCTAAATACTATTCTAGGTGTTGCTGTGAGGATGTAGCTGGGTGACATTAACTAAGAAAAGCAGATTGTCCTTCCTGATGTGGGTGGGCCTCACCCAATCAGTGAAGGCCTAAACAGAACAAAAGAGCCCACCCTATCCCAAGCAAGAGAGAATTCTCTGACCTGACAGCCTTCAAACTGGGACTTGGGTTCTTCTTGGTCCTACCATAGCCTGCTGGCCTTCACACTTGAACGGGGACATCAGTGCTGCAGATTTTGGACTTTCCAGACTCCATAATGGTGTGTGTGTGTGTGTGTGTGTGTGTGTGTGTGTGTGTGTGTGTGTGTCTACGTGTGTGTGAGATATTTTCATTCGATTTCATACTCAGTCTTCAAAACCCAGAACTCAGTGTACGTTTTACATTTATATAATATTTAGCTTCAAACCAGTCACATTTCAAGTACTCCACAGCCCTTTGTGGCTATTGGCTGTCATCATATTGGACAGCACAGATCTAAAGCATTCATTCTCTTCCGGGGCAATGTCATACACAAGGGGTTGAAAGTTGAAATTGATTCTGGAGGATGGAACCCTTACTTGTTTTATATATAAAGCACAGATATACATACAGTGTCCAAAAAGATATACAGTTTATCTATGGTATTAAAATTTCATGGAGAGCGTGTGTAGTAGTCAAGAGTTCCTGAGAGAGGCAACCCTTTTGGGTCCCCTCCCACTGTGGGAGCTTTTCTGTCCTCTCAATAAATCCTGCTTTCTCACTAAAAAAAAAAAGAGTTTCTGAAACAGAATGAATGAATAGGAGAAGACAGACAGATAGATGATAGATAGATTAAGCATATAAACATAAATCACTACTTGACTTTCAGAATCTGTCTCTATATAAGTAAATTATATATACATATAATTGTAATACCATAGATATACTGTATCTTTTTGTGCACTGTATGTACATCTGTTCTTTATACACGAAATGAGTACAATTCCCACCCCCTAGAATCAGTTTCAACGTTTATCTCCTTGTTCACACTATCGCCTCCCATGGGCATGTGCTTTAAAGATGTGCTGTCCCACACAGTGGGAGCCAGAAGCCACGTGTGGCCACGGAGCACTTAAAATGTGACTAGTTTCACTACGCAGCCGTACAAAAGAATGAAAGCATGTCCTTTGCTGCAACATGGATGGGGTCAGAACCCATTCCCTTAGATGGACTAACTCAGAAACATAAAACCAAATGCCACATGCTCTCACTTATAAGTGGGAACTAAACAATGTGTTCACATGGACCCAAAGATGGAAATAATAGATGCCGGGAACTCCAAAAATGGGGAGAGTTGAAAGGGGGGGACGGCGAGAGTTGAAAAATTACCTAGCAGGTACAATGTTTGCTATTTGTGTAATTGGTACAGTAGACATCTAAGTTCCCACCAATACACCAATATGCAGTAAACCCATGTAAAACACATGCACACATACCCCGATTCTAAAATAAAATGAAACTGCATATACATCTGAAACTATATGGAATAACCTTAAAATGTATCTCATATTAATCATAATCAACACTATGTGTGTGTATGTGTGAATTTGCATAGGGAGTGAACCAAGGCTTTATTGTTAGTAAACTTTGTATAAAGTATATCACTACTTTCCTCAATACTATAACACAATGTAAATATTATAAACAGAAAAAGACTAGCTTGAACTGAAATATTACATAGACATAAAATACACACTAGATATTGAAGACTTAGTAAGAGTGCAAACCATCTCATTAACATTTTATCCTAGTTGTATGTTGAAATGATAGTATGTGGGATGTATTGGGTTAAATGAAATACTGGGTTAAAATAAATGTCACCTGTTTCCTTTTGTTTTTCTAAATGTGACTACTAGAAAATTTAAAATTGCATTTCTGTTGGGTGGTGCATGCCTGGTGAAGGTTCCTCAGACTTGGCTGGTCTAAGACATGATCTTTCTACTCATAGTTAGTAATAATTTGGTCAATAGTTGGGAATAATTGCTAATGTCTGTGGCATAGATATGAGCGACTTTGTCCTACAAAATTTACTTCTCGGCTTTCAAAATCTCTCCACTAACATAATTTAATAAAAAGAATCAGACGATTATGTTCCTCTTGATGGAATCTGTAACTTCTATTTATGTGGTTGGCTCATAACTTATTGCAAATAAACTTCCTTGATAGTTTTTTTTTTAAATCACGCAAATAAAATACAGTTGACAAATCTTAGTTAGCCAAGTCTAGACAATTATTTAAGTATGGAATTCCATCATCCATTCTTCTATGAAAAATGAATTTGAAGAAATCCATTATATTGGTTGTCAAATTTCATTTCTGATCAACCTCATTTTGAGTTTTTAAAAAAATTGTTGCCATCAGTTTCTTCTGTTTCTCTCAGTTTCAGTGTCTTGTGTTTAGCAAAAGACCTAAGTATATGAAACAGAAAGAGGACAGTGAACTCTGAGTACCGTCTTTAACTTTCCACCTGACAAATGACTTTAGGATCAGACAGACCCGGGTTTGGTTCTGTGAACTGGTAGGAAAACGAACTAACTAAGAAATTGTTTTCTCATACTATATTCTCAACACAACACGGAACACTTCTAACACCAGATTTGTGGGTTGCCCCCAACACCAAGCAATTATCCAGCAGACACCAACAGGGCATCCTACAGTTTAACTCAATTCTGCCCATCTCTACCTGGAATTAGAATCAGACCCCACAGACAGGGGCTCCGTCCCCTAAGACTGCTTTCCACTCCAAGTCTGGGCCTCTGGGACTTCTGCCTGACCAACTATAAATTGGAGGTTCCCAGGATTCCCTCGTTGGGTTTGCTTAATTAGCTAGAGCAGTTCACAGGATTCGGGGAAACGCTTTACTTACATTTATGGTTTATTATGAAGGATACGACTAAGGATCCAGATGGCAGTCTGAAAGAAGAGGTGCATAGGGTGAGATATGGGGGAAGGGGCACTGAGCTCCCAACCCCTCTTCAGGGTGCCCCCTCCTGGCATCTCCCCCTTTTCAGCCACTTGGCAGTTCTCTGAACCCTGTAGTTCAGAGATCTTGATGAAGACTTCATCATGTAGGCATGATTGATTATTAACTCAATCTCCAGCCCCATGCCCCTTCCTGGGGGACGGGATGGTGGGGGTGGACGTTCCAAGCTTCTAATCATAGCTTAATCTTTCTGGTGAGCAGCCCCCATCCAGAAGCCAATCAAGAGTCACCTCGTTAGAACAAAAGATGCTGTTATCCCCCAGGAAATTCTAAGCCATTAGGCGTACTGTGTGGGGAATGGGGATCAAAGACCAAATATGAGGACAAAAGATACATTGAGATCCCCTGTTGCTCAGGAGACCCCCTATTGCTCAGGAGACCCCCTATTGCTCAGAAGCTATCAGGGTTTTAGGAGCTCTGTGCCAGGAGCCAGAGGCAGAGACAAAATATATACTTCTCATTATATCACAATATTGCAGGTTTATACATGAAAACTTATAAGTTCCTGAAATTGTCTAATTTCTCAAACACAAAATACAAATAATAATAAGCTTTGTCTTAAAATGATTGTTGTGTGAATTAGATGAGGTAACATGTTTAATATAATGCTCACACATGATAAACACTCTCTAAATGTTATCTATGATGATGGTGATTATTATTATTTCTTTTGATCTTTGTAAAGAAGAAAAATGGGCAACCCATTCAATTCCCCTCCCACCCTGGGAGGTTTTTTGTCCTTTCAATAAATCCTACTTTCTCAAAAAAAGAAGAAGAAGAAGAGAAAACATTATTAATACCCTGTAGAATGTTCTGAAGTGAAAGCAAGATATGAGGGGAGACCCTAAAAGCCCCAGAATGTATTCATAAAATATTGTGCATTCACTCTTACATGTTTAAACTTCAGTCACCCTCAAAGTACTCTCCTTTTGATGCAATACATCTATTGAGATACTTTTTCCATTGCTCAAAACTCGTCAATGTTGATATCTCTTAGTGATTCTGCCATTTCTTGTTTCACCTCTTCCACATTGGCAAAATGTTTCCCTTGGAGGATTTTTTCATCTGGTGAAACAAACAAACAAAAAAGTCACCCAGGGCAAGATCAGGTGAGTAGGGAAGGTAGGGCATGGAAGTCATGCTGGTTTTGGTCAAAAACTGCCGAATGCTCAGCACAGGGTGGGCAAGTACGCTTGTAAATCACCCATTATGAAACAGACAAGCATGTTGAAGGAATCCTCCCCAAAAAAGAAATTCACTGAAGCCAACGCAGCCTTTCACAACAACGCTAGTTGGTACACTGATGGGTTCCTAGAATACTCACCTAGCAGGGTACACCTGTACTACAAGGGGCCCATCTTCCAAAAGATAATTCTGGTTTTTTTTGTCGATTCCTCACTAATAAAAGTTTTCTCTTTCTATAGAATTCAAAATTTCCTTCACTCACAGTGAATATTCTCTACCTAGCATATTAGTTTTCTGTTGCTGAGTAACCTACAACCACAAACTTAGCAGCTGAAGATAACAGGCATCTGTCCTGGAGGTCAGAGGACCATCAGGGTGTGGCTGGGCCATCTGCTCGGTCTCACAAGGCTGAAATCAATACACAGACCAGAATGGGCTCTTATTTGGAGACTCTTAGGAAAAATTCATTTCTAAATTCGTTTAGATTGTTGGAAGGATTCTGTTCCTTGGGGTGGTGGCCTGAGAGGGCTGTCAACCAAGATCCACTTCCAGCTCTTACAGTCGCCTACATTCCTTACCTAGCGGCCCCTCCATCTCCAAGTCAGCAAAGTCGCATATCTCTTTCTTGTGCTTGGAATCTCTGGCTTCCCTGACTCTGACCCCTAGACCCAGATTTAAATGCTCATGTATTGAGGTTGAGTCACCTGAAACACGTTCCTATCTTCACATTGACTGATTAGAAACCTTAATTCATCCACAAAATCCTTTCACGGCAACACTTCAGTTAGTGTTTGAGGATTGAGAGAAGGTGTGTATATACCAGGGGCCAAAAACTTAGAAGGCTATCTTGGAACTCTGGCTGTCACATTCAGCAGATGCTCTTACCTGCTGTTGTTAACCCAACTCAGATATGAAGAAAACTGTAGTCCGTTCACCACCTCCCCCCACCCCTGTTTCTCCCAGAAACAAGGATCCCTCTAAAACCATACCTGCTTCTCCCAGGGATATTCGGAGGTATCTGCCCAGGTCAGACACAATGTTTTAAAAGAGGTTGGGTGATTCTTTTCATACAGACTGGCCCTCAGCCTGAAGGCACAGTCATTATCAAGAAATAGAAGTTACTGGAAATGAATTTGTTTTTTTATAAGAGGGCTGGAAATTTTTCTTTTAAAAACAAAGTTGCTGGGCTCGGTGGCTCAGCCTGTAATCCTGCGCCTTTGGGAGGCTGAGGTGAGTGGATTGCCTGAGCCTGCGAGTTCAAGACCTGCCTGGGCAGCGAGACCTCATCTCTACAATAAATCAAAAAATCAGCCGGGCGTGGTTGCGCATGCCTGTAATTTCGGCTACTAGGAAGGCTGAGGCGGAAGAATCGCCGGAGCCCAGCAGGTTGAGGCTGTGGTGGCCGGGAGCGGCCACTGCACTCCAGTCTGGGCGACCGAGTGAGACTCCAACTCAAAAAAAAAAAAAAACAAAGTTTTTAAAAAATCAAGTGTATCAGGACGTTTTTCTTACATAAACATAAAGCATAACTGAAAATCTCAGATGCCCCAACAGAGGAAAGTAAAATGATCAATAGTCCTGTCACATAAATCTAGTCGACAGGCGTTTGTGTTTTCTTTCCAACCATTTTTCTGTGTATTAAAATTATTTTTATAGTTTACTCTGATACCACATATTCACTTTTGTATTCTACCTTACACTAAAGCATAAGCCATTTTTTTTTCTATTATTGTTATTTCATCGTGTTAATTACTGCATCCTATCTTTTGTATGGGGGTAGCTATAGCTTACAGATCATTTTACCTGCTGTAGATGTGTATGTGGTTCCCAGTTTCCCATGACCATAAGTACCATTTTACCTGCCCCTGCCAATTAGGAAATGCCAGTGAGTTCCATCACTACGAAGACATTAGCCATAGGCAGATTTTTGCATAAACTTCTTCTGTATTTAGTATAATTTTCCTAAGAATAGTTTATAGAAATGGAATTCTTAGTAAGTGATAGATTTCGTTTTAATCCCAACTTTCTACATTTTCTGGGGTGTTCTTAATAGAGTTTCTCTTTTATCCTCTAAAGTCACTTCATTTTCCAATGTTGAGATCAAATTGCGTATCAGATATTGATTAGAGGCAACCATTAACTACTCATTGACTCTCTTTGAGCTTGGCAAAATAAGGTAAGAATTCTTTTGGGAGTCATTTGGGAATAAGAGATGGGACAAACACCCATCACTGATGTTTGGAAAGATATTTCAAGGGCAGTGAATGTAGCAGATTCTACAATTGTCACCATAGTAAAAATAAGCTAGCTTTGAATAAGAAGCCCTCAAGCAGTTAACACCACAGCCTCTTTCTTTGTGCCATTCTCCTTCTCATGCTCAGGTACCTAAAGTGTGACGTGATCCATGAAACAGGATCGCTCGGTATCACTTTGGCATAACTGCAGTTAACAACATTTTTAAGTCATAAGCTGGCCGCGAAGAGATCATTTTAGTTCACCTACATCAAAGAGACCTCCCTTTTGCTTTGGTTGTGCCTTGGCAGACAAAGACCATGAACTTTGGCCATGTTTGTTGTTGTTCTGTTTTGCTTTTTCAATTTTGGACCTGCAGAGCGCTGTCAAAATAAAAAATATGCTGCAGCTCTTATCTGTGAGATTTACACTCACGTTGTCTCTCCCCCTCCGTCCACCTCAAAGACATGAAACAGACCCTCGAGGCAGGCGTTAACAATCATGGTGGGGAAGAAACAGCATGACTCATAGAAACAGCTAGACTGAGTTTCTGTGGAAGAAATTCCTGGTTTTCCACAGGTTGCCCCTGGGACAAGTACTCGCCCAGAGCAAGTCATTTATTTAATTTTATGAGCCTTTGCTCTATCATCTGTAAAATGAAAGTGGCGAAGTTTGCCACACAGGTTGTAAGTTTGTACTGAGATGACACTTGCAACAAAACTGTTCAAGAATTCACCAGTCCCAAAGGATGGGCCTCTGAGCTCCCACGGGAGGACTCCCACCTCGGCACACTCATTCTGTACCTCCACCCCCACCTCTGAATCATTTCTGGAAGTTCCGGGTACATCTCCTGTCTACATTTTATTCATTGACTCAACAAATATTTATTCAGGTCTTACCACATGGCAGGCATTTGGGATCGATGCATTAGACAATTAAATTTCCAGCTTCTGTGGGGCTGGATTCTAGCGAGAGAAGGTGAGAAAACAAGATAAGCGTGTTTAGATTAAGCAGTGATGAGTTTCATCAAGGAATATAAAATAGGATGAGGCAGAAGATGGGGAATGTGGAGGGATGCCTAGGCCTCTCAGGGTGGGGACAGCCAAGAGTTTCTGCAGGCCACTTAGGCATTTGCTTCGTAACTGCTTTTGCTGATGCCTCCGTGGAAGAGAGTGCCTTGGTCTGTGGTTGGAGGGAGTCAGCAGCATGGTGAGATGGTCTCGACTCTGGTTTTTTCTCCTATGTATCCAGTTTCCAAAGTGCAAAGAGTTTTGGGAATCCAGAGCCATTGGGTTCTCGCCCTGCCCTTCTGTTCCAAGACGTTCAAAGCATTCCCTCTTCCACTCTTTCCCCTTCAGGCTCCAGTGTTCTCTTTCACTCCTCAAAAGCAACTCCATCCTCCTCAGGTGAGAACAAAAGCTTTCCTACTGACCCAGTCATGGGCACGGGTGCTTTGATAGTGGAGAATTGCGCCCACCACCCATGGGACCCACCAGAAGGGAGCACAGTCGATCCTCATTTAACGGCATCCACAGGTTCTTAAAAACTGCGACTCTAAGTCACACAATCTATAACAAAACCAGTTTTTACCCATCCACATCATCACAAAGTAACTTTAAAGGAAAGTAGTATTATCTCAGGACCCATGGTACGTCATTTTGCCAAAAGTGGTGGTGTTCAAGACCCTGGGGATGGTGTTAGGTGAGGACTCTCTGCACTGCTTTAGGGTAAGGCCCCTGAGACCACAGCATGAGCACCTGGGTTTGAATCTGGCTTCCCACTTGGCTGGCTTTGTGATGCGGCACATTGGTGTCCTTATCTGTAAAAGGGGTCGAATAACACTCAACCTCTGGGCTCCTTGTTGGGCCGAAACAAGAGAACAGAGAAGTGCTTCCAACTGTACCTGCCAAATAGGAAATGCCAGTGAGTTCCATCACTACAAAGACATGAGCCAGTGGCTCCATCACAAGGATTCAACATGGATCCTAACTGATTAAAATAATAATAAAAGTAAGGAAACCATGGAAATCAGAATATGATGGCCAAAGTCTGAGTAGGGAGAGGTCCTGTGTGATGCAACTTGCTATTGTGGCCAGGCCTTGTTAGGATTGAAGAATGTCTCAAGTCTTCACAACTTGTAAAAGCATGGACAATAGTCAATTACAATCCAGCTGGTCACGAGAAGGCATGCCTAGGGAAAACCATGAAAATATTTTTGGTTGAGGGGCAGTTAGAAGAGTTTCCCTTAAGGAATGTGGTTTGATTTCCTCTCAGTTCAAAACCACTTGGAAAAAGGGAGGTGGGGGAAAAGAAGGCCTAAGAACCTTCTGGGGCAGCCATCTACATTGGAGGAAGTCAAGGATTAAATCCCTGTCTTTAATCAGGTTCGTTCACTCACATCCCAGGAAAGCCAGCAGCCCCCTCACTTGGTAATTTGCTTGGTTTCTTTCTTCATTGTTTCAAGCCAGCTTTGCACATGTAGACAGAGAGCTTCACATGGTGCCCTCAATGATGTCCAGGAGGGAGGGCTGCCTCCCGTGAGTGGATGAGGCACTAACCCGTAGGGGCCTTCTCTGAACCCTCCTGCATCTAGAAGTCTATGCTTGGAGACTGTGCCTGTCAGGTTTCCTCAGTGACCAAAAGATCTGAAGTTGTTTTCAAACTGTAAAACCCATAAAGCAAAATTTATTGCATATTGCCGTATTTTACTAGAGTTAGAGGGTTCAGATAAAATTTACTAGATAGATGTAAAACTCTGTCAATAGGAAAATGAACTGTTTTCTCAGACACTCATATGGGACTGTTTTGATCGTGGTTCTGAATCCAGACCTTGCTAGAAAGCTTCCCCTGCTTCAGCCCAACAGAGGACAGGCACTCATGCCAACTTCAGCTTTTCAGTTCCGTGGCTAAAGTTGGCCAGGTCAACCTGACCTGGAACCCCAGCCCACACTGAACCTGCTGACATATTCACCGTCTGAGGTGGAACTGTCTGTCATTCTTTCAGGCCTGGAGAGCGGGCTGGGCCATAATGCTGCGAAGCCTGGCCTGCAAGGGCAGAGCTGGCTCAGGGGATGGAGACAGGTGGGAAGGAGGGCAGTGGGTCACCCTGGAGCTTCCAAGGCCATTTAACTGGGCTAGGTTTATTCATTCTGCTGGGATGTCGCCCTCGTGACCAGAATTCATCCTGTCTCCAGAAAAGTACTGTGGGATCAGATAAAGATGCATTTCTCCTAAGATCTTGCCCTTCCTCATCCTCTTAAAAATCTCACAAAGAAAGAGGGGAAGAAAAGAAAGAGAGGGAGAGATAGAGAGAGGGAGAAAGATGGAAGGAAGGAAAGAAGGAAGGAGGGAAGGGTAGAAAGAAAGAGAAAAAGAAGGAGAAAGAAAGGGAAAAGGAAAGAAAACTACTTTACTTGTAGAAAGCCTGACTAAACTTCTTTTGTGTTCTGCATTTCCTCAACACGGCTGGTGAAGAGTAAACAACCTTCACTTGAAAGGTGTGTGTGTGTGTGTGTGTGTGTGTGAGAGAGAGAGAGAGAGAGAGAGAGAGAGAGAGACGTGGTAAAGCAGTGTTCCCCAGCATCTAGTATGCCCACAAGTGTTGTGCAGCATGCTTTAGGTGATCAGTGGGTGAATGTATTTCAGTATGCGTGACTTATGTTAACATAAATCAGGAAAATGTTGATTTTTTTTATTTGTCACAGTGACAAAAATACCTATTTAAAAAAATAAATATACTTAATAAAAGAAGTCCATTTAAATTAAAAAATACCAAGACATAACTTCATAGCAAACTTCTTACGTGAGCCAGAATGGCCGAAGTTTGGAAAACATGACATTAAAGGAACTACAGACATCTGGGAGAAATGAGGTTGCATTATCTTTGTTTTGTCTTTCATATTTTGTCTCCTTCTTCCCCACCCACCACTCTGTGGGGCAGAGACAAAGTTATGCGTTCTCCACACTGTCTTGCTTCTTGAACACATGGGAAGATGGCGAGTCCTTCCCCTCTCTCCCCTCAGTGGGGCCATGGGTCTTAGTTCTGGTCATTGAAATGCAGGCAGAGAGGACTTCACCATTCTCAGGCCCAACCCCTAAAACGTGATTCCTCCCCACTCCCGTGCTTACCTGCTGGCCCTCCACCAGGGTTGAACCACTTAAATTCACTGCTTCTAGTCTCCTGGGTAAAGTCAACATGTGAGAACCTAACCATACTGTAAGGCAGATGGCTGTACATGCTAAAAGAAGGTAACAGAGGGGTGTCAAGGGATTACACAGGAAACATAAAAATATAGAAGCAGCAGAGACATGCAAGCCTGGGGTGAGCTAAGTACATCATTCCCTTTAACCATTGCTGCACCCCAACCAAAAAAGAAAGTAAAATTTAAGAGGGAGAGTGACTTACCTGGAGTCCCTTCGATCTTGCCAGGGCCAGAATTTAAATACAGGAAACTTGAAACAAAGATCAAGTTGATGAGCCTATGCGGTCAAGTCTGATTAGACTCAGGGATGGGAAAAAAAATGGAGAGATGTAAAGAGACAGAGGTCAAAGATGATGCCAGTTTGAGGCCAACACGCCAGGAATGAGGGAGAAGAAACATTAACCATGATATGGAGCACCTTATTTCTTGGTGAAAACAAATATTTTCATTTATATCATGTCAAGCTTAGGATGCTGAGAAGGTTTTGGTTGGAGAGGGCACTCAGCAATTTAAGTTTGTATATCAGAAGAGAGGTCAAGTCCCCAAATAAAGATCAGGCAGTCACTGGCACTTGGGAGTTAACTGCAACCAGACAACAGGTCTCAACCATTCAGGGAGAGAGTGTAGAGCCGGTGACGAGGACACAGAGGACAATACTTGAGGCTATCTTTTGCTTAAAGAGGTAGAAGATCAAAGAGAAGTCCAAAGAGAAGTCATTGCCAAAGTCACCAAGAAACTATCAAAGAACTAACAGGGTACGGTATAGATTCAATGTGATTCAATCTTACAGCTCTCTTGTGGGGCCCATTAAGTCCTAGACACCAAACTAGCTTTAATGGGTGGTTCTGTATGGAAGATTCCTGAATATTTTCCCTCTATCCAGGAAAAACATCCTTTCTCCTGCACATGTAACAAGAAAAGACTAGAAAGAAAAGAAAGTAGCCACAGTCAATTTCAAAGACACTTCTACCTCTGTTGCCCCTTGAGACTACATACACACAGGAGACAACTTTGATCAAATGGATTAAATGAGCTAAAACAAGAAACTAGGCAAATCAGTAAACAACTTTTCTCACAGAATTGTCCTAGTTGTTTTGTTTTTGTTTTTCCTTCCTGGATTGCCAAAATCAACTGTGCTGGCAGAAATATCTCCAATCCCTTCCTTTCCACCGTTCCCAGCCCTAGGTTAGACTTGCTTTACCATACAGAAATAAAGTAGAGTAGCTATCGTTTTTGTGGATCTGAAAGATCACAGAACCGCATGAGAGTCAGAAGGTAGCTTATGGGTCATCATGTCCAAAAGTGCTTGCTTGTACAGATGAGGAAAATGAATCGTAGGACAGCTGAAGTGACTGACTTTGATTATCAGTGGCTGAGCCAGACCTGGGATACCAGGCTCTTGCTTCCAAATTCAACCTTTCCTCTACCATATCAGGCTTCCCTTTGTACAGTTTGCCCACAGTTGCACAGCTGGTTGCCTAGACTCCTGAAACTAATATTTCTAAACATTTTACATCTATGAATTCTGTTATGAAACTCTATTCTACAATAGCTGGCCAATTATTTGGTAAAGCTATGTCCCTTAATTAGAACTCAGATCGTGAAATAAAAATGAGATGCATGCCACACCCAAAGAAGCTAGAATCCTACAAATGCCATTTAAAAAAAAAAAAAAAATATATATATATATATATATATATATGTGTGTGTATGTGTGTGTGTGTGTGTGTGTGTGTGTGTGTGTGTGTGAATAGAGGTGTGGAGTACATGTCAGGATTACGTACATGAGTCATGTCTGTGCAGGTGAAGTTTGGGCCTCCAACTGGTCCTCATTTCCTCTGGTTTAGGATCAGGTATGCTTTATGTTATGTGTCCCCTTGTCGCTTCCTACCTCCCCTGGCAACATCCCACAACTACCGATCCCTCCCTTATACTACTGTGATTAAAGTGGAGGTCCCACCTATGAGTGAGAACACGTGGTATTCAGTTCTTTGTTTCTATGATAGGTTGCTTTGTCAGATACAAAATCAGCAAATATTTCTTCTCATTCTGTGGGTTGTCTTCCCACTCTTGAAGGTTTCTTTTGCTGTGCAAAAGCTTTTCAGTTTGATGAGGCAGTTGGATGGGATATCATATACAAATGCCATTGTCTCCTTCCTTCAAATATCAGAACTGTTTCTGGATTCGGGGATTGGAATTTGTGAGTAGAAGGATGAATAGAAGAGAGAGTATCCTAGAAGATCAATACTGTTTTATTTTCATAACCCCAGAACTGGTAAAGCTGCATCTTTTTTTATATTTACCCTCAGTCATTACTTTAGCAATAGACATAGACATGATTTGTATTGATGCGGTAACAACTCATGAACATATATTATTAGAGGATGAAAGCTATATTGAATCAAGTAGTGTTGAATTAAAGGGAAAATGGTTAAAGAAATTCACTCCTGGGCTGAGAGATTATATGTCAAGTTGTAGCCTAAAGTGAATTTTTATAGCTGAGTTATAAACCCTTAGAAATACTGAGACACTTAACTGCCGTTGGCGTCTTTACGACTGGATCAAGGCAAGTACCACCTTTAGAAACCAGCAGATTTGCTCTGGCAGTGGTTGCAGTTTTGAGACACATCCCAGGAAAAGCTGTGCTGGAAGAGAGGCCGTGTGTATTTCAGGCCATCCAATGAATGAAGGAGAAGAATGAAGGATGAGAACAGGACCAGAACAAAGGAAAGGGACAGGGTTGGAAGGGTGGGGACAGAAAACCAAGAGGATGAGGGGAGCGGGAGGTGGGAAAATGTGGAAAGGGAGAGAAATTGGGACCATCTGGATTTCAAAATAACAGTACAGATTAGAGCCTATTAAACACTACTGAATAAAATAAGAATCCATAAGTCAAGACTGTTGTCAATTAATTAATATATAAGCACAGGAGAAGTAAATGCTCTTCCTTATGATGGAATGTCAACTAATCGATTGAAAATGAATGACAGAATTGGACAATTATCATTTGGCAGCCATCATCGTAATAGTTGATTCAAGTAAGAATCGATACACTGGCTAAAAATAGTGGGTAAGAGTTTGATTTAAAAAAAGGGATACTTAAGTATCCCCATGTCCAATCTTCCATGTAGCTTTCCTCAGGGCACTTGTGAATTACAAAGGGACGATGGTAACCTTGCAATGCAGAATCTGGCAGATACAACCTTAAGAAAGAGCTCAAAGTTGACTTAATAGTAATAAGACAAAGAGACATCATGCAATTTCTGATACAATGCATTGAAGGCACACAACTTTGGTGTTATTCTTGCCCAACATACATTACCTGAATTTGATCACGAGGAAACATCAGATGAAACCAAACTGAGAGATATTCTACAATATAATTGGCTGGTACTCTTCAAAAATGTCAAGATCACTAAAGATGAGGAAAAATGGAGGACATAGTCTTTATGAAAGGATTCTAAAGAGATAGGACAACTAAATGCAACGTATGATCCTGGATGAGGAAAATGAAATTTACTACAAATTTGAACTAGGTAAAATTTGAACAAAGTCTGTAAACTAGATAATAGTGTGGTATCAATGCTAATTTTCTGATTATAAGTTTGCTGTGAGTATGAAAGAGAATATCCTTGTGTTTACAACAAAGTATTTGAAGTCAAAGGGCATCATGTCCATTTCCATATACTATATGTATACTACTATACTATTTTCAAACAATTCAGAAAATCAATTTATATTCATAGAGAAAGAGAGAGGTTGAGAGCGAGAGGGAGAGAATATTAGCATTCGCAGAGCTCAGTGAAGGGTATATGCGAATTATTTGTACTAGTCTCTCAAGCCTTACATATATCTGAAATTATTTCCAAAGAAAAAGTTTTTGTTTTTATTTTTTCAAACAAAAGAAGAGGAAAAACAATAAGTAATGATTTTTATAGAGTGAGGAAAGTGAAGAAGAGACAAGTGTTCAATGTAAATAAAGAGAAAGAAGGAAATAAAAGATATCAAAGGAAAGAGTAAATGAGGAAAATAAATGTGTCAGCAAAGATAGAGAACTCTGGTTTTGTGTACTTACAAACCTAATTCCAAGGCACAGAAATCTGGGGACTCACAGATTCTGATGAGTTGAAGAACTCCTGAACTGGCCTACAAAATGCAACAGGCAGGCATGTACATTTTTCTTTGGGAGATTTCCTAACTTTTAGATCTGAAAAGGTGGCCAATCCCCACCACCACCACCTACCTACCCCGCCCCAGAGTTTAAGAACCAGATGCCTATGTAGAGACACCATATTTATTTGTTGCTGACATCTAGACTTCTCAGTAGCCTCCATCTTCAAACTTTTCCAGGAAGAAGAGGAAGAGTCCATCCCTTCCATAAGCGCTTTCCTCAGCCTTTGTGGATCCAGCAAGTCAAAAGGCATTTGGAAGCATTTGTCCCTTTGGAGTTCATCAATTAGTCCACTCCATGTTAAAAGCAGGAAAATCAGAAGTGAGATCATTTTCAAAAGAAGAAATAGGACTGGGCACAGTGGCTCATGCCTATAATTCTAGCACTTTGGGAGGCCATGGTGGGAGGACTGCTTGAGCCCAGGAGTTCGAGACCAGCCTAGTAAGACACCATCTCTACAAAAAAAAAAAAATCAAAAAATTAGCTAAGTGTGGTGGTGCATGTCTGCAGTCCCAGCTGCTCAGGAGGCTGAGATGAAAGAATCACCTGAGCCCAGGAGGTCAAGACTGCGGTGAGCCGTGATCATGCTGCTGACCTCCAGCCTGGGTGACAGAGTAAGAAACCAACTCAAAACAAAACAAGACGAAACAAAACTTTCCTCTGGATGGCAGGAAGTCATCCTGTCAAGGACCAGGCCATTACCATAAGCCTGTCCCTGCACACAGGTGGCCCTAGAAAGACTTTGGGGAAGAAGTATACAGAAAATGTGGGGTTCTCCATCCCTCAGTAGGTCCTGGGGAACCCTGGACACAGTGTTGTAGAAACTGCCAATGTTAAGAAGAGAATGGTCCTTACATGATGACCTCTGTCTCCCACTGGAGAGGTGATGCTTTCTCCAAAACTGACCAGGACACTGCATCCACCATGCTCAGGATGCAGCAAATGCATCCTAAAACCTCAGGACAAAGCAGAGGATATCAGCTGTCACTCAAATGCATTCTCCCTCCCTGCTCTTCCTCACTTCCTGCAGGTTCCTTATTGAGCAAAAGTGAAATGTGTTGCCTCATATGAATAGAAAACCCCTTGAGTGGGCAACCACCAGGCTTGGTCAGATAGAGTGATTTAGCTTGGATATTTATCCTCTCCAAATCTCACGTTGAGACGTGATCCTTCGTGTTGGAAGTGGGGCCTGGTGGGAGGTGTTTGAGTCATGAGGTAGATCCCTCATGACTGGCTCGGTGCCCTTCCCTTGGTCATGAGTGAGTTCTTGCTCTATTAGCTCACTTAAGAGCTGGTGGTTAAAATAAACGGGCACCTCTCTCCTTTCTCTCTTGCTTCCTTTCTTGCTTCCTCTCTCACCATGCAGTCCCTGCTTCCCTTCCCCTTCCACCATGACTGGAAGCTCTCCGAGGCCTCACCAGAAGCTGGTACAAGCACCATGTCTCTTTTACAGCTTGCAGAGCCGTGAGCCAAATAAACCTCTTTTCTTTATTAGTCATCCAGTCCCAGGTATTCCTTTCTAGCAATGTAAATCGACTCAGAGTTTAGAGTCTTCAGCATGCTCTCTGTAGCTCCCTCCCATTGCTCTCCTTTCTCTTACTGTCATTCTCAGACATGTACTCTCTACACTGTGGTTCTAAATAGTTCTGTGTTTGCATGGTCCCTAATGAGGGTGACTACATATCATAGTTTGTTCAGGACAGGCTCAGTTTACATCTACTGTACCAACCTGTTTACAGATAGAAACCCCTTTTACTCTCAAAAGTGCCCTAGTTTGTATGATAAATCATTTGCTCTCTCTATTCTTAATCCCCATGTTCTTGGGAGATATTAAGGTCATCTTCATGTTAATGCCATAAAAAGTCTCTGTCCCTGCTAGTGTCACATGATCATCTCTGAACCAATCACCATCTCCCAGGAGATGAGGCTTTCTGTTTGGTTACCTGGGGTCATGTGCTCATCTCTGGTGTTTGCAAATCGCACCTGTGTGATTGATGTCCATCAGAAGGAGAGTATTGTTCTGGAAAGACAAAGAGGCTAATAAACCAATATAAAATTAACATATGATTGTTATACAATGCATGCCTGAGTTCTGAATTTTATATAACTTGTTGGGTAATTTTTATCACTTCTAATTGTTAGTCTTTACCTCACATGAGCTACAAACTCTCAGACCTCAAAGCATAGATACAGATTTTCGATGATTATAGATATAGACATACATAGACAGAGAAGATCTCATTACATATAGAAGGCACTTCTGCCTGAAGGAAATGCTCTCCAAATGTCTTTAAAATGAATTGAACTTCAAAAATAAAAACTGAAACTAGTGTTAGTTATATATGTGTATGTATCCACATATATACAGTCTGTACACACATGTCTATAGTCTAGTTTATTTCTCACAGTGATTCCCAAGATGAATACTCTTTTCGTCTCACTGTTGCATTTGTGGAAATTGAAACATGAACTCACATCCATCTTTACCAAAATAATATAACTTGAATTCTACTTCTATAATTTAAAATTCCGTGATTTTTCTCCTGTATCTATAATGCTGAGTGCTATTTTATTTTTCTCAATTATTTACCTCTTTTTCTCCTGCTATAATACGTGATTATAATAAAACTATAAGGAGGAGGGAAGAGAGAAGAGGACATAAAAAACCATAAAGAAAATTATTATACCCATATACCTATTACTCAAAGATAATCAATCTTAAGACTCTATTGCATTTTATTCTAGCCTTTCCTTTGGGGTATGAAACATGTTATGGACTGAATTGTGTCCCCCGACCCAAATCATATGTTGAAGTCCCAACCCCAGTGTGACTATACTTGAAGACAGGAGGGCCTTGAAGGAAATAATTGAGGCCAAATGAGCTCATAAGAATGGGACCCTAATCCAATAGGACTGGTACCCTTATAAGAAGAGAAAGAGACATGAAGAGTGTACTGTACACAGAGGAAAGGTCATGTGAGGATACAGCAAGAAGGTGGCCACCTGCAAGCCAGGAAGAGAGGCCTCATCTGAAATCAATGCTGCTGACATCTTGATCTTTGACTTTTAACCTCCAGAACTGTCTGAAAGTCCATTTCTGTTGTTTAAGCCACCAGTATTCTGTTATGGCAGCCCAAGCAGACAAATACAGAACCTGTATTTTAAACAAAATTAAGATTATACTGTATATGCCATTTTGTGTCCTTCCTTTTTCACTCCTTGAAAATTTTCCAAAGTGCTAGATATTCTTTGAAATTTGATTTTTGAAATAGATGCGATATTTCATCATATGAATATACCCCTATGATATTATAAAATATATATTTGATCTTTATTCCTGTTTCTTGACATATAGCCCCTAAAACCCTTGGGATTTCGGAAGTGATAAAAGTGTCATTGGTCTGCTAATGAGATGACTTTTGGCATGGGGGACCCCTAGATAGCTTCAGGACGGGGCCAGTTCTTGGAAAGACCAAGGCCTGATTAAAGGGTTGGGACTTTCAGCCTCACCCCCAATCTCCAGTCTCCAAAGAGGAGAAGGGGTTGAAGGCTTACCTGACCACCAACATCCAGTTGTGTAATCAATCACGTGTAGCAACGAAGCCTCCATAAAAACCAAAAAAGACTAGAATCAGGGGATTTTCAGATAGCTAAATGCATGGAGGAATTTTTCCAATAGCTAAATACCTGGAGAATGATGCCCTAGAGAGTATATGGAGATTTCCCGCCACCTCTTCCTAAATACTTTGCCCTCTGTATTTCTTGGGTCTGACTGCTATGCCCTTTATAACAAATGGGTCCAAACACATAAGCGTTTCCCTGAGCTCTGTGAAATGCTCTGAAACATTAATCAAATCCAAAGAGTGGATCACGGAAATCCCCGATTCATGGCCATTCAAAAGTATAGGTGACAACTTGCCACTTGCAACTGACATGTGAAGTGCAAGGCAGTCTTCTGGGACTGAGCCTTCAACCTGTGGGATCTGGCGCTAATACTGGCTAGACAGTGTCAGAATTGAACTGAATTAGAGGTCACTCAGCTGGTGTTTGCTGAAGAAATGCTTGTTGTGTGGAGAAATACCCCCTTCCCCAACACGCACATGTGCATCTAGCATCAAGATTGTCTGGTTCCTGTCTCCAAATAGCCCTGGATTACTTAACCAACCCACTATTGGATATTTGAGGATCATCTATCCTCAAATTTTTTCTATTATAAAAAAATTATGTTAAATAAACATTATAAATTAATTTCAGACTACACTTCTAGTATTTTATTTATAATACATTCTTATAGGTAAGGAAACATTTAAGATTTTGATATAACATGCCAAATTTATTCCCAAAATTATTGTACCAGAAACGTCTACATGCATTATTTCAGAATCCCAGTATCTCTATATATTTCCACTTTTAAGCATCATTTCAAGCATAATTACCAATTTGACAGGTGAAAATGCTTGTCTTACTCATGTTTTAAAATGAATTTTTTGTTTCTAGTAAAAGTAAACTGAGTATTGATTTCTTCTTTTGTATATCATATCATTTTGCACTCTTTGTAGTTGGTTGGTGTTTTCTTGCTATTGATTTTTAAGCACTCTTTATATATTATAGATAATAACTTAGTTTCTGTATCATTTGTTATAAAGTTTTTCTCATTTTTAAGGTAATTTTACTATGCCTCTGTAAATATTTAACCTCACCTTTACCCAATAAAAACCACAAGTATGTATCTTTTTAACCAAAAGGAGCTTCATTACTTTTTGCTCCTTTGATCGTTTCCAATGTCCACAAAAGGTGTTCCAAGTACTACAAAATCTTGTTACAACTTGGTTCGTTATCACACATATTTTGAGTTAGAGTAGGCCAAATCATGTTCCCTGAACCAAGCTTTGCTCGGTGAAAGACTCATGTTACACAGTTAACCTCTCACCTAGTCCTAATTCTGTTCTCCAACTCCAGTGTCATATAGGAATACTACAAGGGTTTGAAGTCAAATAGGTACAGAATTTCCAATTACTGAAAGAGAGACTCGGCCCAGCACTTCCAAAGCTTGACATGAAATAACCATTTTATTTGAAAAGTACTGTTTTAATCTGTGTCATGACAACATTTGGAGCCTTTGGCCAGGATAAATAATTAACTTTCTAACTATTGCAGAGATTTTGTTTTTTGTTTTACTAAGGAACCGTGAATCTTTGCCAAATATATTTTGTGTTTCTAAATTATCCAACTGTGATATGAGAATAATATATTTTAACTTTATTGGATAAAATGGAGAAAATTATGCAAACTGGGTCAATCTTAAAGAGGCAGCAGTAATTTTACTTAATGACATGCCAAGAGTTGTATCATGGTCTGAAATCCTAAAGACTCTGCTTGTTTTAAAAATATTTCACATATTTAAAACATTACAGTGAGGCTTTGTTTTCTACTTTATTTATGATTGAACAGACATAATCACATTTAAACGGAATGTTGTTTATGCAGAGACCACATCCCAGAGAGGAGTAAAAAAAATAAATAAATAAAGAGGGGTGCATGACTTGGGTGTATTTTAAAGTTCTTCAGTTTAGGAATTAAAAGACGTGTGTTCCAATTCAACAGAGGCCATGAAGGCTTGGGTGAATAACTCTCAGTCTCCTTCCTGACTTTTTACTGATGAAAGAGGGTTCGTAATAGCTGGTCTTCCCCAGTTCGTTGGCTGATACACTTCACACAAAAGCACTAACAGTATGCACAACCTATAGCATCTATGAAAGCAGAATTTGTCCTGCAAATAGGTTTTGTTTAGCCTGCAGAGTGCTTGAAGACAGATTGCGTCTGAGGGTCCTTACACAAAGACAAGCATTTCCCAACCCACCACCCTCACCCTCACATGAGAACTGTACTCACGTGACCTACCGGCCCCTGCAAACATGCTTCGTGGGACTGCATTGCTGTCTAAAGTGCAGTGCACAGAGCCACTGTCTGTAGGTGCTTGTTTAAAAAAGCAGCCCCCCGGGACTTAATCCAGACCTATTCAGTCTGAATCTCTGGAAAGATGGGGCCTAGGAACTGGTGCTGTTTAATAAGAACTCCTGGACAAATGTGAGATACTGTTATTTTTCATCTTTAAAAGAGCAACCATAATGCATGCATGGAGTCTTTGGGGAAATTAAAACATTCATTTTCACAGGCACAGGCAGAATACTCTAGAAGAAGAGTCTAGTTTGGACTCTTTTCTAATTGTATACTTTTCAAGAATAACATTAAACAAGAATAGGGCTAGGCTTGGGAAAGTTATTCCGTCTTCTTTGGATTTTTTCCCCCTTAACAGAAAGGGTTGTATCTTAATAAGTTTTTCCTGCCCCAGGGTCCATGACCCAATGAGCAATCACCTTTGGGGATTGTAAGAGACAGACAGTGTGCCCCAGCCCCATGATCAATATGTGACAAACTCTGTTAGAGTCCTTAGACGCATTGTGTAAAAAATATTGACTATTGCTCTCTGTAGTGGACAGGTGTGATTTTCGCTTTCTTAGCATCTGTTGGCTCTTCTTGTGGTAATGAAATCCCAGGCGGACTTTGGGAAACCATCAATCAAGGTGGGACAGTTCATTAAGGTCCACGCTTGGCCAATCAGATATTCTCTTCTTGGACTTGGCACCATGAGTGGTGGGATTCTGGACAGAAATCAGGCAGAGCTCATCCACTAAAGATCACTCCACCAAAAGCCCTTCTGTGACTCCTGTCACCAAGGCTCAGGTCTGCTATGGTTCTGGCCTTCCCTGGACCAGCTCTTCAAGTCTTTCCTTTGATCTTCTGGGCCATCACAGATCTTTTCAGCTAATATATACACTATATACACACAATATATATCCATATATATATCATGTGTGTGTGTATATATATATATAAACTTGAGTTAGCCAATGACAGTTTCTGCTACTTGCAACCCAAGAAGTGTAATTTGTCTTCCTGCACAAGTCTCAGCTTCCTTTCTTCCAGCATCTAACCAGTCACGTCAGGGAAAGCTCTGGTCAGGGAAGGGGCTGAAGTCAGCGCACCTGCCACAGAATTTTACCCTCCCGGCCGATGCCTTGATCTAGCCCGGCTTTATAATTCTTGTTCAACTCCCCTGATGCGGTCTGACAGTTTGAGGAGTCCTGTTTCTCCACGATAAGAAAGCATTTGCCTTAGGGAGGAGGGAGAAGATTGAATGGAAGTATTTTATATTCACTTGAACCACAATTATTTTGCTGACACAGGGCAAGGTATTAACAGGGTTTTGCTGTTGGGGAATTAAAAGCCATTTGGCCTATTCCTTGTTCAGACGTTTCTCATTTTTAATATTGTGGTTTAAATGCAGTAACATGTGGTTAAGAAAAAAAATGTAAAAATGTGTGCCCTGACCTCTGTGGAGATTCAAATCCCCACATGACTGTGGCGTCTGGGGAATATCCCACATTGAAAGGCCTCTCCCTTCGGGCTTGTGGCCATCCTCCTGCCTCATCCTCTCAACTCCTCTTTCTCGGACCGTCTATTCTGTCCTATGGCATCTGGTCTCATCCCTAGCTGTGGCCTGAATTCTTTTGACCCCGTTAGACTCTATCAGTGCCATTCACTCAGCCTTTCACTTTTGTACCTTGTGTCATGATTACTTACCTTCCATCTGTTCCACTAGACAGCAGTCGCCTTGGCGAGAGTTCTGGACATGGCAAGAGGACAAATCGGAAATGGCAAAGATGCAGGTCAGAGGTCACATGGCTGGTGGTGGTCTCCTATGTTTTCTTCCTTTTCATTTCAAACAGGAGGCAAAACCTTGAAGTTCCCTTGCCCCGGAGAAGTCTGTTATGTGATGGGTAGCGAAGGCAGCTCAGAGTCAAGAATGTGTCCTAGTTCGCAGAAAAATCTGCTGTCATCAAAGGCCTGTGCTAAACGTCTCAGGGAGAGAAGGAGAGAGAAGAGCTTCTGAAGACCGTGAAAAGGAGAAGACTGGGGAAAGAGGCATCGACGACTCGCCCTGGGAGGCAGGGGTGACCCCAACCCATTTCTCCTCCTTGGCAGCACCCAGGGTGGGGGCAAGAGCCTAGGGGGAGGCATTGTGTGATATCCCCGGGGAGACTAGATGCTGGGCACAGAGGTTCCTAGGCATGGATGGTCTTCCTGACCCATGGGTGATGCCGAAGCAGAAGGTTACTTGACTTTAGGGGACAAAAGGGGAGAGGATTGGTCACAGTTGTTGTCCATGCTGATGACAGTGGCTTCGAGTAGATAGTTGCATTCTTACTCTACATTTCAGCTGCCAGAGAAGCTTCTTGGACTTTAGAAAAACCCTAGGGGAGAACCTGATATTCCACCCATCAGAGATAATGGGACTTGGAATCACATTTGAATGGATCACACTACACAATGTGAAACTCTCCAGGTGTGATAGATTTTTTTTTCAAACCTGAGTTTATGAACTATGATCCACAGTCATGCACACTTTCAGGATTATTACTTAAGGAAATAATAATCAGAAATGTGGTCAAGAATTATCTATAAATACATTTATCATGGAGTTATTTGAAAATTTAAAAATACCAATGCAACTTTTAAATGACTGCTGTTAAAAACTAGGTGCAAAAGAATTTTTAATGACAAGAACAGTTGTTCTCAATATTTTGTTCAGGGCAAATAGGTTATAAAACAGCACATGCAGTCTGATCTCAACTTTGTTTAAATATAATACATCTCTCCAGGCTCAAAAATGCTGGGAGGATAAAATAAAATATTAATAGTGGTTATCTCTGGGCAGTGAGATTAAGGGTGATTTTCAGCCCTTATGCCAGAGATAAGATACATCTTTTTTTATATCAGAAAAAAATTTAAGGTTATTGTAAAAAATAGCGTTGAGTCTTAAAATTAAAAATAGTTCTCATTTGGGTGCCACAAACCCTCAACTTTTCACGGCATAATTAAGACTAAATCTCAATTTATCTGACATTTTGTGTTTTTTTTTCCCCCTAAGGCCCTAGCTAATAAGCTGTGAAAGCAACACCTGTGTGATTCACTCACTCTCTGAAAATTTCACCACATTCTGTACCACAGCCTCCTGCCTGCTCTTCTTGCCATTAGCAACGCCTGTCTCTAGACTATGCTCCAGGCAGCTGCTCTAGTTAGCTTCTTAAAGCACAGGGGAATCAGTGCTGTGAAGTTCAAGTCTAGTACAAATCTCAGCCTTGTTACTGATTAGCTACATATCTTCACCCAGCCTCAACCTCCCCATCTGTAAAATTGGGTGATACTACTACCTGTCTCAAGGGTTGTTATGAGGATCACCATACTAGGAAACATAGAGTACAGCTCTGTTACTTTTACTCTCTTGGCTTTTAAATGACTCTTTAATTTTTGTCAGTTCATTCTTTTGTAAAAAAAAATGGTGCTTAATCCCCAATCAGGGAAGTGCAAATTAAAACCAGAATGAGATAACATTACATACCCAACAGATGGATAAAGGTCACAGAGCAGGGATTCTAATAAACTGCTAATAAACATGAATAAATTGCTGGTTGTTGTGAATGGATACAAGCCCTCTGAAAACAGCTTGATAATATTTAATAAAGTCAAAGCTATGCAGACTTTTTAACCATCACATCGATTCTACTCCTAATTATATATTCTAGAGAAACTTGTGAACATGTGAATCAGGCACACACTGAGTACGTTTATAGCAGCAATATTTGAAATAGCATTGAATTGGAAGCAACCAGGATGTCCACTGCTGGGAGAATGAACAGTAAATGTGACATATATTTTCAATGGAATACTCTACAGTAAATGTAAAGGAGTGAGCTCTAGATATACAAATAAATATGATAAGCAAATGCCATGTTTAGCAAAAGGAGCAAAACACGAAAGAATGCATTGGGCTAATTTCATTTATATAAAATTCAAAAATGAGAAAAACTAAATATTTTTGAGTGTAGATACATAAGTATGCAAGACTATCTTTTCTGGAAAGGCAAGAAAATTAATTACTATAAAAGACAGGATAGTGATTTACCTCTAGAGGGGCAGAGAGGGTATGGTGTTAAATAAGGAAGACGCAGACGTCTTCTGGGTTCCCGCCAATATGCTATTTCTCAACTTGGTAGTAGTTATACAAGGGTTCATTTTATAGTCATTTATTATAGTGACATTTATGATTTATGCATATTTCTGTATGAGTGTTATAGTTCACATTTTAAAACATTTAAAATGTATTTAGGGGAATGTCCAGAATATGACACCCCAAATGGGTCCCTGCTGTTCTCTAACTCTTGTCTAACAGCAGTCTTCCTCCCCCGAGTCTACCTGCAGGCAGGCAAGGACCTGTCAGGAAAGAACATGCCTTTGGGTTTTGTAGATCCATACACAGAAAGTTGGGGATAGGTTTTTCCTTTTGGCCTTGGGCGGAACCTGGAATTGTAGAGAATTTTGTAGCAAAAATTAGTGCACCATGAGCCTGAGGAGCATAGGTTCCAGACATCTGTGACATTCCAAGAGGAAGAATGGTGCCTACCCAGGAAAGTATTTCAGGAGGGATTTCCTTTTCTCCTTCCCTTTAGAGCCTCAATCAGGTACTGACTGCTTGCCAGCTGGTACTAGACTAACCACACTGGCAGAGGTATCATTGTGTCTCACCACACCCAAGAGTGAGTACCCCATGCACTCGGTCTGAATCTCAGAGTTGACAAAGGAAATCTGTAATTTAACAAGGTGTCCTAGCAGCCAAGGACAGGAAGGACATTCAGAACATCCAGAAAAGGTGCTTCTTGATTTAAAAGAGCTGTTAAAAGAGACAATTACTAAAAATAATATATCAGAAATAATGCAAGCACTTAAGAGATTCTATTTTTGAACTAAAAATTTAATTCACAAACTGAAAGAGAATTAACTAGTATAAAAGAATAGTAAATGGAATACGTATTTCAAAACATTGCAAGCATTACAGAAAGAGGAAAATCGTAAGAGAAAAGGTAGATGACTTGGAGAATGACTAAACATGAATAATAGAAAATTTAGAAGGAGAAACAAAACAGATGGGAGGGAGGCAATATTTATGCTGAGGAAAACTTAAGTCTGTAGAGAAAAAGACTTCACTGAGTTCCAAGCACTATTTGAGGGGAAATGACACTATTTGGCAAAGGATAACAGTCATTCTGTCATCAGAAAACATCTACAGATGATCAATAGCAAAGGACTTACAGTCATTCAACTGCCAGGAGATTGAAAAGATGTTTATATACGTGTACGACTTCAGAGAATTTAGTGAAGAAAGAAGCTTCATTCAAAAATAAATGAGTCAGAACAGAGAACATAGGACTGGAGGAGTTGAAGAGGAAAAGAAACAATCAACCTTGCAAAATACAGAACTAAAATTTGCCTGAGAACACTCTGTCACCCATACTGGAATGCAGTGACCACTCCTGGCCACCGCAGCCTCGACCTGCTGGGCTCTGGCCATCCTTCCGCCTCAGCCACCCAAGTAGCCGAACTACAGGCGCACACTACCACACCCTGCTAATTTTTTAAATTTATTGTAGAGATGAGGTCTCACCAAGTTGCCCAGATGGGTCTTGAACCCGTGGGCTCAGGCAATCCACTCACCTCAGCCTCCCAAAGCGCGGGATTACAGGCTGAGCCACCGAGCCCAGCCGAAACTATATGTTTTTAACTGTCTTAGCAAAGCCTGCGTTGTCAAGGTGGTAGAGATGAGGAAGGAATAAGTAACAACAAACAAACCAGTGAGATAATAGATCTTCTTGAGGGAGGATGGGAGGTTGAAAAGGGAAGAGTTAGCATTTTGTTTTCATGTAATAATAGAATAACATGAGTCTGAGTAGAAATTTTAGGAAAGAGTAATTAACAACTAATGGAATGAATATTACAGTTAGTTGTCCTTCTCAATTAATGGACGTGGTGGGGGTGCAGGAGTTGGAATAGCTTGCATCATCAAGTCAAAAGGGGGAAGAAGGGAAGGAGGGCATATGGATCTGGTCAGTCATTAATTGATCTTGTTTTTAATCTTAGCAATGGCGGAAATACAAAGGACAGTAAAAGTTACCAAAAAAAAGACAAAATATTAATTAATCATAAAATAATAAAAGTGTGTACTCTAAACTTAGCATTTTAGAGTTGAGTAAAAATTGTAGAAACTTTCATTTGTATTACCTTCAGCATTAGTTTTCTCAGTCATCTTATTTTATTTTTTGAGAGTCTATTATAGTCTTGTAAATTACCTCAAATATGTTTAATAACAAAATATGGTATATATTTCAAAACATCTTTTATAACAAGACATAGCATACATTTTCTTCTAAAAAAGCCTACATACAAGCATATTTTGGAGAAAAATACAACAAAACAACAATAAAAAATGAAGAATTTGAAAGTGAATGAATGGGCAAAATGATAGCAGGTAAAGACAAACAATCAGATAAAAGAGTAACAATATTAAAATCAGATAATGAGCTTGGGTTAAAAATTCTAGGCAGAATAAGATAGAATTGCTGAAGGAGTTTATGCATTCAAATACATGGGGGCTGAATAAAAAGCAAAATGTATAAATATACAAGTAGAATTTAATTAATGTACATTTATAGTGGTAGCCTGTAATGTGGCTATTTCAGAATAGGGCAGTTGAATTAGACCAAAAAATGAGGACATACATAAAATAATTGAATAATATAATTTTATAACATTTAAATGCAAAATACATTGGACACATGGCTATGGATACTTACAAGAATTAATATTGCATACTTGACCAAAGAAACTATATAAGGCATGCTCTATCATCAAAAAATGTTTAAGTTAGGAATAAATAATTTTCAAAATATTTTCAAGTACTAATTATAAAAGACCTTAAATCAAACAAACAAAATCATATCTGACGTTATCAATGATCTAGAAAGAAATTAAAATGAAAATACTTTATCAAAAATCATAGTAAAAACTGTGTCATAGTAAAAGCTGTGTTTGGGGAAATGTATGTCAATCCCTTTATCATTAAAGAAGAAAGACAAAACAAGTGAAAGGGGAAAAAAGAATTGAACACTTATTAAGAATTTTTAAACTTATTGGTATTAGCATCAGAAAAAAATAAGCAACAAAATCTACCTAATACTAAATGGAAATTTAAAAATAAAAGCTAAAATTGAGTCAATGAAGATACAAAGAAAGTGTACATTCAAAAGCTGATTCTTTGAAAATTCATTCTTTCCCAATTACTATAGGGAAAAAAACAGCAAAAATATGCAAGAATTAGAAATGAGATGGAAGACATACAAGAGAATAGACACAAAGGATGAAGAAAATACTGAGAAAAACATTGCAACAAACAGGAAAAGGGTGAGTTCCTTGTGATATGTAAGTCTTTGGGACATTTCTTGACTTATGAGTTTAATAAGTGTCATCTGTCATTATTATTGTTATTAACACATCACATTCAAATTCTTCCACAGTCTATCATAGGCTGAAGCCCAAACCTTCCTCTGTGAGAAAAACTGCTAGAAACTATGAGAGGATAAGCATTATCCTCTTTACTAACCAACATTTATGGAGCGCATATTAGGTCTGGGGCTTGTTCAGGTTCAGTGAAACATGAGATACGACCTCAGCCCACCAAGAACTTAAAACCTTTAGAAGTGGATACATACACAAGTAATTATTTCAGACTCTGGATACCAAGAGCCAACTGACAATTGAGATAATACACACTGCCAGAGGGGTAAGGAAGGGGGGTTCTTTTTTGATGGGTTAGTGACAGAAAGACTTCCTGGTGATAGCATTCTAGTTGAGTTCTTAACGATGGGCTGGATTGAGATTGATTTCCAAGAGGAAAAATGAGAAGAGGCTGGAAAGAAAACTCAAAGGAACTCAAGTGTTGTACTGTGGCCAGTGTAACGGAAACGAAGGGCATCGGGAGACAAAGAAAGTAAGAGTGGTCTCTGGATTCAGATCTACAGTCTGGAAGGTGTCCTGTGGGAAGAGCACAGTCAGTCATGAGAGTCCTGAGCCGATCAGCAGCACCACACGCAGCAGTCTGGGGAAGGCTGTGTTGGCAGCAAGGCGCCTGGTGGACTTGGAGGAGACTCGGCCAGGAGCCGCAGGCCAGCCTCAAGGCGAAGGTTAGTGTCATCACTTTGGGGCCCACAACACCCTGGTGAAATCAAGAATTGCCATTACCCCCATTCTGCAGATGGAGAAACACAGAATGACTTCTGAGCAAGACGGAATGACTCAGAAGAAGCAACAGCCCACGCAAAAAAGTCAACAATAAAAAATAAGACGAGCTGCATGATGCAAGGCGGGCACAGAAATGAGCCCGCAGGATGAGCCACACTCCCCCAGCTCCGCACTCTCCTGCCTTTGATGTGAGATTGACTCTCTTACTTTTGGGCACGATTTCTCAGCTCCTCCAAAGGTGGCAGCTTGGTAGAGGGCACCTCTTTGTCCCTGACAGATACACATTTGCTCACCCACCATGAGTAGAGCAAATTTTTTGGAGGAGCCGACTTGAGTTTAGCCTGGCGTTTGACTCTCAGTAGAGCTTGATTTCCTCGCCCCTCTCCCCGCCCCCCGGAATCCAAGCCCCCTCCTCTGTGGTCTGTATCATCTCCAGGAACACAGAGAGTTAACCTTTGCAATCGGATTTGCTCTGTGCAACGTGAAGTGTCACCCACAAACGCGGTGTACAAGGCGTCTGTGAAACGTATGAAAAGAAGTCCAGGAATTCAGTTAATTAACCACATCAGTTTCTTAACGTGATCAATTTTAATTAAACTGAATTTTAATAGAGATCTGTGTAGTCTGTAGAGACCAATTGCTAATTCTACAAAGCATGTGCTGCTTTTCAGTTCAGATTTGCTCCCATCTAATTAATATGGATAGAGCATTAAGCCTTTTTGGACTCTGGTGGTTTTCATTTCATGACTATTAATGATTTTAATGAACTGGACTAATTCAGTAGTTTTCATCCCAGTGTTTCAGGGCTTTGTTCATCACAAATTTCAGGTTTATAATTGGTTTCCAGGTCTTAACAGTGGTCATTGATCAGCTTCAGCGGTTCTTTTTACAACTCGGTAGGCGCTGGAGACTCTGGTAACCCTTTGCTGCCCAGAGCTGAGCTGAACAGTGCAGCACTTCAGGGCAGAGTCCCAGTTTAACTACCAACCTCACAGAGCCAGGGGGGCAGGGGAGAACTTAAAATTCATATGGTGATGTTAGCATAGGACAGAGCAGGAAAGGTCACCCTAGCAATACGGAAGCTTTAAATTAAAACCAGAACAAACAAACAAACACACGGGGGATTAGCTGTATTTTTCAGCTTGAATTTTGAATCCTCCAAGTGAAATGCTCATAATGAAATTATTGTTATTATTTTGCCAAACCAGATTTCCTAACCGCTCATTGACCCCAGCCGACCCCTGCTGGGCATCTTTATCCACAAAGAGCTAGGGTTAAGGAATAAGAAGATGAAAAACTCTAAAGAGCTCATAAAAACAGAGACAGAGAGACTGGGCTGCGGGGAGACATAGTTTCTGAAAACTTACATAGATAAAGAAATGCGCACATCGATGAATACGTTACTTGTGCCTTCTTTTTGCTTGATCAAGGTCCAACTTCACCACTGAGCACTACCCAAGGTCCTCAGCTACCCTGAAAATAAGCAATGGTATCTGAGCCTCCCATTTGAAACAAAAGGCTAAACCCTTCAGTATTCATTGCTATTGCGCCTTACTCAGTTCTGAAAAGTGTCAGGCAGAGTGGACTACACAGGGATACGGGTCACACCTCCAAAATTCAACAAGGTAGAAGGAGGCAGATTCTCTGATACTGGCACCTGATCTTTAATTATTTAAGAAAGAGCACGGGAAACACTCACACACCCAGTTCAGCTTACAAAATTATAGTCCAGAGTCATCAGATGCTATGAGAAGGCTTGTTTTTGGAAGTCTACCCTGAACGTTTCCTTCACCCACCAATTGAAGGACCTAACAATCTTTACAGAGGTACAGGACTGCAATTCTCAAATGTTCCAGGGACTTTCTTCTGAAATCATTCTGCCACAGGTTGAGTCAATCTGGATTCCAAACTCAGTTGGAATCTCTTTAGTAGTTTGATTTGTAAGAAGATCTTTCTTATCCAGCAAGGTTCTTGCAAAAATGATGATTTTTATATGCCATGCCTGCATTTTCAAGCACAAAGGATCTGAAGAATAAATTAAGTTGAGGCCATTATCAATGTAGCATTTAAAATGACCCAGGAGGAAAAAATATTTATAAAGTTGAGATATTTGATTTATGTTTTTCTCATTCTCTTTGCTTCAGTGGTACCTGGTTTCTCTGATAACATTCGTTGATAGATTATGTTTCTGACCAATTGAATTCATTTTTCTCATACAGGCGAATGTATTGAAACATGCTGCCAGTCACCGTAGAGTTGACTATATCTTTAATTCCTGTTCACCTCCCAGTCCTGCTCAGTCCTGCTTTTGTCCCATAAAGCTGCTGAAATGCTTTGCCATCTAGTAATAGTAATGGTTTCTTTGTAGGGTCGTTGTATAGATTAGCATACTTAGTAAGGTGCTTCAATAAATTGTGGCTATTATTACTGTTAAAATCACCTATGATGTCCTGATTGATCAATGGCTTACATTCTCATCTACTGAGCAGTCTGAAGCATTTGACACTGTAGACCACACTTTTTGAAACTCTTCCAAGAACTCATTCACTCATATCTCTGTTCTTTCAATAAATATATGTGGAACATCTGTTATGCATCCAGCAGTGTTCTATGCACTAGGGATTCCATGCAATTCAGCAAGGCAGAAAATCCTTGTCCTCTTGGCGTTTTAATTTTTTTCTAATGAAGAAAATAGACAAATATAAATTTAAAATAATAACTAATGTTTATTGTGCCAGCCAACATTCTTAGCTTTTTGCATATTTTAACTTAACACATATGAAAAAAGTGTTATTATTATTATTATTGACATTTTACAGAGGAGGACACCAAGACTCTTGTAGTTAAGAATCTTCTTCAAGGTCACAAAGTTTGTAAATGATGAAGTCTGGATTTAAACCAAAGTAGTTGTCTCCAAAATTCAGGCTTCTAAACCAAATGCTCTACCAAAGAAAAGAAAACAGTGATAACACAGAAAGAAACATACTTCAGATGGTCAGGGAAGCCTCTCTGAGATGATATGTGAGCAAAAACTCAAGTACTGAGAAACAATAAAGTATGGTGTCCTAGAAGCCAAGTGCTGTGAACTCGATTGTGTCCCACAAAACAAATTCACACATTGAAGCCTTAAACCCCATTGTGCCTGCACTTGGAGATAAGACTTTTGAAAGATAATCAAGGTTAAATGAGATAATCAGGGTGGAGTCGTACTTCAATAGGACATTAGATGGTGGCTTTAGAAGAGGAGGAAAAGAGAGAGCTCTCTCTCTCCATGTACACACACCAAAGAAAGGCCATGTGAGGACACAGCATGTAGGTGGCCATCTACATACCAGGAAGAGGAAAAGCATTGGTCAGCACCTTGTTCTTGGACTTCCCAAGAACACAGTTCCCTCCAGAACTGTGAGAAAATAAAATAAATTTCTGTTGTTTAAGTCACCCAGTCATTGGTTTTTGTTTTGGCAGCCCAAGTGGACTAAGACACCAATGAAGTCTAGAAGCCTAGAAGGATAATGCTTCTGAGATGTTTAATGAAAGAAAGCCAAGAATTCACCTGAGTGTTTGAAAAGATGAAACTGCAGATTACACATCTGTGTATTCAACCAACACTGGAACAAAAATATCTGGGTAGGGGGAAACAATAAAAAATAACACAGCAATAACAAAAATACAAATTTGTAAACAATGAGATATAACATCCATTTGCACATCATTTACATTGTATTTGGTATTATAAGTAATCTAGAGATGATTTAAAGTAGTGGCCCCCAACCTTTTTGGCATCAGGGACCAGTTTCATGAAAGACAGTTTTTCCATGGACAGAGAGAGCAGGGATTTAGTTTTGAGATGATTCAAGCACATTATGTTTATTGTGCACTTTATTTCTAGATCCCTCACATGTGTAGTTCACAATAGGGTTCACACTCCCATGAGACTCTAATGCCCCTGCTGGTCTGACAAGAGGTGGAGCTCAGGCGGTAATGTGAGTGATGGGGAGTGGCTGTCAATAAAGATGAAGCTTTGTTCATTCACCCACCACTCACCTTCTGCTGTGCCGCCCGGTTCCTAACAGGCCACGAACGGATACTGGTCTGTGGCCTGGGGGTTGGGGACTCCTGATTTAAAGTATATAGGAGGATATGCATAGGTTATATGCAATTACTCCACCATTTTATATAAGAGACTCGGGCATCCTCAGACCTTAGAATCCACGGATGTCCTGGAACCAATTCTGCTCAGATTCCAAGGGACAAGAGGGGAAGAAAGGAACCATAGACACTAGAAAGGAGAGAAAGGTCCTCAGGTATTCGTGCAGGAAGGAGAGAAGACTGAAGAGTGGAAATGGGGAGTTTTCTGTGTCTCTCCTTAGCTGACATTTCAATAGTGGAAATGATGTCTCATTTACAACTAGACGTTATTTTTATTACTCTCTCCCTTGCACAGATGAAGAAACTGAGTCCCAGAGAGAATCAGTAGCTAGTTCACTCAAGTAGTGAAGGGCAAAACTGGGATTTGAACTAAAATGGCCTCTTTTGATTGCTTTTTTTTTTTTTTAACTTATGTGAATTTTTTTTAAATAGCCACCATTAGTTGAAAGTGAAAAGGGAGAGAAGATTTTGGGGCTTTGAAAATAGAGGGAGAGCAGCCCCTGGGGTCCCCTTCCACCGTGGGAGCTTTTCTGTCCGCAATCAATCCTGCTTTCAAAATACGAAAAAAAAAAAAAAAAGAAAGAAAATAGAGGACAAGGTGAGATCATCATTTTCAATAAAAGAAAAGCAAGTTGACTAATGAAACATAGTAGGATTTCCAGACTGTGCTGAAGGTTTTCTTGCGATGAGGGGAATACATTAACAATGAAATCCATCTGTAAGGTAATATGGATTTGTTTCATGTCATTTTGTTGGCAACTCTATTTAACTGTTCAAATATAAGAACAAATCTTAAACAGGACTTGGGGTTTTCCAGGAGAATATGGTGGAAGGGGAGAGAGAGAGAGAGAAGGCAATTGAGAGTGTATAAAGAGATTTGGTAGTCATCAACCATGGATCTAAGCTGAATGAGAGGAAAGAGAGGCCAGAGAGGGATTAGATACCATGAAAGTGGGTAGAGTGATGTGGATTTGGTAGAGTAACTTGGAACATGGAAGTGAGTATCCATTCATCAAGATTTTGATGTTTGGAGTGTGGAGTATTTGACATGAAGACTTAGAAGAGGTGCAATTAATAATGTCAGGTCCTAGGATCAGATCGTAGAAGGTGGAAGAGGGGGTGCAGATTAAATGTTTTGAGTGGCAGGCAGTGAACACTGAAATTTCCAGGAACAATGGCAGGAGAACAGTGGCAGTGAGTGGTGCTAAAGTCATCAGAGATTGGGAGAGGTGAACGGGGGGGGGGGGGGGCAGGTGAATGCAACAGAGGAGGGAACAGATGGTGTCATCATCTAATGTCATCTGCTTCAAAAGGACCAGGGATTCTGAGGGTGAAGGAAGGAACAAGTCTAGAAATAGCAACAAGAAGCAAGATGGACACTAATCCCCAACTCCAGACCAAAATCTACCCCTTTACAATGCCTACAGATGAGTTTGTTTTTGGTATCTTACTCTACATTTCTAAATAATATGGGTATGTTGCTACTTCTTGCCCTCCCAGTTTTAGGCATGATTTATTGACTTTGCACTTTGGAAAAGGAGAATTAAGTCTCTTTCACACACACACACACACAATCTAAAGACATTCTGATCATTTATATGTGTTCCATGCTTTACTTTCTGAAAACTTGTAGAAAAAAAAATTCCTTTTTGCTTCCAGGTGCTTGAAATTCATTATTCTGGACATAAGACAGACTGTTTTAATCTGGAAACTCGTGTTCGTTCAGTTGGGGAAAATTCCTTGATTTATTTCTTTGAGGCTAGGTTTCCTTTGGTTTTCTCTCCTTACTCTCTTATTAGTCAGATGTTGCTTGGATGTCTGGTTTTCTTGTTTCTTCTTTCTTTGCTTTCTATTTCTTAGACCTTTTGTTCTAGGGGTTTCAAAAGTCCTGGAGCAATGTTTGAACTAATCTCTCAGTTTGGGGTTCCTTTGCTAAATGGAAAAAATAAATGAAGGTTTTTAAGGGTTTTTTTCAAGTAAGGAGAGTGATTCTGTTTCTTAAAGATTACTGTACTCCACTCCCCATTACATTCTGGGGCAGTCAACAATCTTCCTTCTGGCTTCCCAGAATAAGAGGTCAGAGTTTTTCCAGTCCCCTTTTTTATAGGCTGGGCAGCCCTCTGAGGTCCTTGAACCCATAGGTGTGGTTCTATCCCTCACATGGCTTCAAAATACCCACTCCTAAACCATTTGTCCAAAATCTGGTCTGATATCCGTGCAGGGTCAGTCTCTTTTCACCGCTCTGGCTCTAACTTCTTGCTTCACCTGAGGCCCCTGGACATTTATTTTAAATTCTGCGATGTGGAAAAATATTTTGTTGTTTTATACAGGATTCCACAAGTCTGTAGTGAGAGGAAACAATCAACATTCTGACACATCCGCTGCTCTTGTCTTAACATAGTTCCACCATCACCTCCCCTTGTCTATGCCCTGCCTAGATGCTGTAACAACCTATTCTCCTTGCTGTGAGTCACTACTTCCTTCTTTTACGTTCAGTTATTGGCCTGACAACCAATCGTCTGACTTTGTCACTCCAGTCCTTAAAAGACTCTTTTAGTTTACTATAACTTTCAAGGCCAAGATTATCAGCCATGTTACAAAGTCCTTCAAAACTTGGTCCCAATTATTAGGGACTGACTTTTGTTTTTCCTCCACCCGTATTCATATGTTGGAAGTTCTAATCTCTGGTCCCTTGGAATATGACTCTATTTGGAGACAGTGTCAGTGTCTTTACAGAGGTGAGGGTCAATGAGGTCATAGGGATGGGCTCTAATATGATAGGAATAATGTCCTTATAGGAAGAGAAAGAGACACCAGGCCATGTGAGGTCACAGAAAGAAAACAGCCAACTGCAAGCCCAGAGGAAAAGCAAACCTGCCTACAGCTTGATCTGGGACTTCCAGCTTCCAGAACCGTGAGAAAGAAACTCCTGCTGCTTAAGCCACCCGATCTGTGATGTTTTGGTAGGACCGCCTTAGCAGACTAATCGGCCTACAGTCTTGCTAACTGTATTGCCCACTACTTCCCACTCCTGCACCCAGACATGACAAACTATTCACCACTCCTTAACTGTCCAGTTGTCTTTCACACCAGAAACCCTGAGGAATACAGCCCTTGGCAGGTGTGGTAGACTAAATAAGGGCTCCCAGAGATAGCCAGGCCCTAATCCTAGGAAATGATCCGTGTTAACTTGTAGGGCAAAAGGGACTCTACAAACCTGAATAAGTTGAGGACCTTGAGGTGGGGAGTTTCCTAGATGATTCAGGTAGACCTTAAATGCAATCATAGGAGTGTTTCTAAGAAAAAGGCAGAGGAAGATTTGACCACAAAATAGGAAGCAGAAGATGTGATGACATAAGCTAAAGGTCAGAGTGATTGGAGAAAGGGTCACAGGCTGAGCAGTGCGGAAAGCCTCCAGAATCCAGAAAATGCTCCCAGAGCCTCCAGAAGGAACCAGCCGAGCTGACACCTTGACTTCAGTCTAGTAAGACTAGTTTTGAACTTTTGGCCTCCAGAACTGTACCAGAATAAACTTGTGTTATTGTAAGCCACCAAGACTGTGGAAATTCATTACAGCAGCCATGAGAAACTAATACACAGGGAAATTTCTAGTTGTCTTTCAAGAGCCAGATTTCATGCTATTTATTTATTTACTTATTTATTTTGGTGGAAACCTTCCACTAGTCGTGTCTCTGTGTTCAGTTATCCTGAAAAATCTGCTTTATGCTAGTACTTCTTCCACCGTATTGGATTTTTAAAACTTCATTGTTTTTAAGCAATCGTAATCACACAAAGTTTCAAAAATAGTATTGTGTACCACCCTCCCAACTTTCTCTAATGCTGACGTCTTATATGACTGCAGTAGATGTGCAGTAAAATATCAGAACTAAGAAACCAGCAGTGCTACAAGATGGTTAACTAGACTGCACATCTTATGCAGTTTTTTTAACCAACTGTGTTAGGTTTTGATTCTTTTTTTTCTTCCACTCGATTGTGAGCTCTTCAAAGTCTGGGAACATGTATCTTAGCCTTATATTCATCATGTCTCGTGAACACTAGGCTCTCAATAAATGTTTTTAGAATAATAGGCAAAGAATAAAAATGAAATAATGTCTTTTGTAGCATCTTGCGTGGAATTGGAGAACATCATCTTAAGTGAACTAATGCAGGTCAGAAAACCAAACACCACATATTCTCACTTAAAAGTAGGCGATAAATTAAGGATCTGCAAAGACAGAGAGAATGGTATCATGGACACTGGAGACTCAGAAGGGAGGGGCTGGGAAGGGGTGCAAGGATGAAAAATCACCTATCAGGTAAAATGTGCACAGGTGAGGGTAGGGGGCACACTTAAAGCCCAGACTTCTTTGCCACTATACACACATCCATGTAGCCAAAAACTATTTGTAATCCCTAAAGCTATTGAAATTTTTTTTAAATGGCAGCAAGAAGACAGGGGAAAAAAGGTGATATGAGATGACCTTGACCTTGTTTGTTTATGCTATTTGAAGAATTGCTGGTGCCTCCTTGGGTTGAAGGCGGGATGAAATGGAACAATTGTCTTTAATGTCATTGAAATCATTTTTAAAAATTTGTTTATTTCAAAGATGTGGGGTACAATTCAGGATTAGGCAAATAAGTGGTCATTTTACAGGCAAACTGTTGCCATTGAAATCTTAGTGAAATTTCAACTCTATCCTCTGACTTCTCAGTCTATTTTCACATTTGGGAAACAACACAAGAGTTTTCATTAGATGTGTGCTACATCACTTCAATTAGGAATTTCTTTCAAACAACCATTTAATAAATCAGATGTGAAGAGCTTTCATTCTATTAGCTAGTATTTTGGTTAGGATTTTCCAAAAGGAATGGCTTTAAAAAAATGTCTAGTATTTATTTTTCTTGCTGAGTTTCACAAACATAGTCCTGCATTAATGAAAAGTTATTTTATTTCAGAGACTTAGAAAAAGGGGGCTTATTCGAAAGGCTTATTGATGAAACTTGGGCGGTGCAAGCTCTTCCATGGCCACCGTTGGAAAACGAAACATTTCTTTTCTATTTGGCAATTTAAAGCCAATTATATGTTTCATATCCCAGCTAAGCTACATTTGTGCATTTTAAACGATGTGTCAATCATTCCGTGAGGCAGAGAAGTTCAGCCACAGGTCACCAAAGGTGAGAGGATCTGATCCTCCCAGGAACACCAGGGATGAGAGCTCAGGTGTCAAATCTGCCCTGCAGCCCCTGCTGACCTTGTTCCATAGATCAACTCAGGGGACTTCTGGAAAGAAAAGGGAGAGGAATGACAGCCACTATTTGCACTGTGCACAGAGATAATATACACAGTCTTTTTTAAGCCTTCCCCAAATCTCACATCCTAGGTCATCATTAGCCTTGATTTTACAGATAAGAAAGTTGAAGCTCAGGGATTAAGTCATTCATCCAAATCACAAAACTATTCTGTGTCAGAGCACGAGCCCATCCCACCTTGACCTCTAACTGCATACTTTTCCTTTTATAGTTAATGACTTTCTGCAAAAGCAGTAGTTTCTCCCTGTTAGCTTCCAATCACCTGTTAGCTTCCAAAACTCCCAAAACTCAGGCTGCATCACTCTGGGAGTAGGACCAGGGCATTTAATTTTTAAAGGTTCTCCAGGTGATTCAGGGATGCAGGAAAGTTTGAGAATGAAGGAGAGACTTCTAAATAGCCAGAATGGAAAGCTGCCCAATAGTCTGATTCGAGAAGTATAGAAAGAAACCTAATGACTAATAATAATATCCCAGAGTGGCCTTCTATGATTCATCATATTTTCATCCTTTCTTTGGCTAAAGGTATCTGTTCTCTAGAAGGTCATTGTTAAAATGCAAATAGGTCACTAAATAGGAGACATGCATTAATATATTATTGCCCAAGTCCAGATTACATGATTCTGACTTGCTCAACATTCTTAATCACCACCTTGGAGAAAAACACACAAAGTTTGCTCATTAAATTTGTGACAGACACAGACCTGGAAGAACTAACTCATTTGCTGGAATCTGAAATCAGACCTTCCCACCTTGTCTCCTCCCCCATCAACAAAAGTCTCCAGAGGCTGAAACACCAGCCTCAAATGAAGAATTGATATAAAGCCTCGGATGCAGATTCAGAACAGTGCAAAAATTCATTTTCAAAATAACCAATGTGGCATGCGTTCAAGAGGTTTTAAGACATTTTATGCTCTATATGGACACAATAATGTGACTTTGCTGCTAAAAATGCTGATGAAATCGTTGGTTTCATAGATAAAGGTGTCACATTCAGATCAAGGAATGCGACTGCCCCTTGACCTGTAGATTAGGTGATATTAAGGGAATTATGTGTCCCAGGACACTGAAAAACTGGATAGCTGTCTAGATGAGGCATGGCCATTAGAATGTGAATGAACTTGAAAACTACATCAACTGAGGAAATGGTGCAGCTGAGAAGCTATTTTGTCTGTGGATGTTCCCAGACTATCCCCCTCTATCTCACTAGAATCATTTCCTTCTTATTGATTCTTCATTCTTTGCTTGTATGTTTTTATCTCATGTAAATATATAGGATTGTTAGTTATATGTTTGTTTTCTGATAAGCTGTTATGCTCCTGAGGCCAATGACTATCTCTTTATTTCCCAGCATCTTTTTATAGTAAATATGACTAAATCTCTCTTTCTACCAACAATGACTTGGTAGAAGCTAAATAATAACCTCTCGAGGATTGGAATATCTGCTTTGGGTAGGAGGTTAGGCTAGCCCATCTTTCAACAGGAGATTCTATGATTCATAGATTTCTCTAATCTGTGATTAGTTTAACACCTGGTAAGCAGAGAGTACAGTCCTGCTTACAGCGCAAAGGAGGTTTATTTTCACTGGACCACATAGTGGGATGAAGGGAGAGGAAGTTGAAGACCTGAGTAGTTCAGAGAGAAAGAGTCCTAATGAAGTGCTAATCCAAGGTGAGGACAGTGGGGAAATCGATACCTCAAGGAGAATAGCATGCTGAAAGGAAAAAAAAGTCTCTATTTTTTCTAAGTTAAACTACACATGACTATGGAAGATTTTCTACGTCTGTCTGCATACCTATCCTTGTTCCATCCTTCCCTCTAAATTTGGCCCATGGTTTCTTTTAGAATAACAAAAGAAAGGGCAAAGTGAATTAAAGGTGACTTCTGCTTCTGACTCTGTTGGAAGAGCTGGTTCTGATCCATGTATGTAATATGTCACAAGTCTCTATGCTCACTATTTGGGTGACAGGTTCAACAGAAGCCCAAGCTTCGCCGTCACACAGTATACCCTTGTGGTCAACCTGTGTGTGTAAACCCGAAAGTCAAAATAAAAACAAATTACCCCAAAACTTAGTAGCATGCAAAGCAACCCTTTTATAATGTTCACAGACTCTGTGGATCGGGAATTCAGAAGAGACATAGCAGAAATGACTCTTCTCTGCTCCTTGAGGGGTCTCTGCTGGGATCATTCAAACAGTTGGAGAGCCAGAAGAGCTAACCTAACTAAGGCTGGGGACCAACTTCAAAGATGCTTCTTCACTCATATATATGGAACCCGGGACGGCATCTCTCAAGGACAGACTCAGATAGGACTGTTCCTAAGAATTCTGAAGGACTATGTGGTTAATCTTGCATAATGGTCTCTAAGTAGTTGGACTTTTGAGATAATGCTTTAGGGCGTTAGGAACAAGTACAAGACAAGACTTGAATGGTCATTTATGTTTATATGTTAATATATTGATTGAGGCAGTTATAAGTCTGCCCAAATTCAAGAATAGAAGTCAGAGGCCTCACCTCTCAAAAGGAGAGGGATTAAAGAATTTACAGCTATGTGTTACCACCCACAGTAACAGACTAATACAATTTCTGAGAATGACCATAAAAATCAGATCAATTTTTTTTTTAAAAAAAGAGGAAACCCTCAAAGAACTGCTGATGTAAATAATACTTGAAAAGCTAAGATTCAAGAAAGGAAAATCACAGAGAGATGGGCCTACACTTACACTTTTTTCTTCAGGGCATTTGTTGACTTTTGGATAGGAAGCCAAGAATTTACGCAGAGGGCCAGGGTATATCACTTCTCTTAAAAGGCAGAGAAGTCAATTAAAAATTTGGCAATCTCATAGGACTACAAAGTCAAAAATCAGAGTTTAACTTCCATGACTGACTGCATTTGGGGGGGGCGGTGGCAGGATCCTGATTAGAAGAGAAACTCAAGGAAGAAAACCCAACTCTTTGCCTGTTTTCCCTTGAGATATTTGCTGATTCTATGGTAAAACAGGATAAGAATCATATGGCAGATTTTTCTACTTTCTTGGTGCTGGGAAGATTTTTTTTAAAAGTGATACTCAGGCACTTGAAACTCACCATTAGGGAGGGGCCTTACTAGACATATGAGAATATTGGTTGGGAAATATTTAGGATGACACTCTGGGAGCATGGGCAAACTAGACATAGAATTTTGGAAAACTGCAATCCAACCTTGAGTTAGCTCAGTGCCTGAATGGATTAAAGCAATCTGTGACCATTCTATGTGTTTACCAAAGAATAGGACCAACTCTGTGTGGAAGGAGACACCCTCATCAAAAGCCTCTAATACTCATCATAAACACTATCTGGCAATTAGTAAAATATATCCAGGTATGACAAGAAACAGAATAAAGAGGAAAACTGATAAGAGAAAGAGACCTGCAGTTGACTCATTTCTCAGTATTATTAGAAATAAACTATAATGTAGCTGGACCTAATATATTCAAGAAAACAGTTGCTAAAATGGGAAATTTCACTAGATATGTGGCATTAATTTTGAAAATAAAGTAGAACTTATAGAATTAAACCACAAGAGATGAAATTTTAAATTCAAACTCAATAGATGGGTTTGCCAACTGATCAGACACAGCAGAAATGTTTATTAGAAAATTAGAAGACAAGCCAGGCTTGGTGGCTCAGCCTATAATCCCAGCACTTTGGGAGGCTGAGGTGGGTGGATTGCCTGAGTCTGTGGGCAACTTGGTGAGACCTTGCCTTTACAATAAATAAATAAAATAAATTAGCCAGGCATGGTAGCACACATCTGTAGCTCCAGCTTTTTGGAAGGCTGAGGTAGAAGGACCACCTGAGTCCAGCAGGTCAACACTGGAGTGACTGTGAACTTGCATGTCATTGCACTCCAGCCTGGCTGACAGAAGAGACTCTAACACAAAAAAAAAAAAAGAAAGAAAAAAAAGAGAGAGAGAAAAGAAAATTAGAAGACAAATTAATAGAAAATATCCAGACTAAAGCACAAATAGCTAAAAGGATAGAAAATAGAAAAGAGTATAGAGACATGTAGGACATGGTGAAAAGAAGGAAGAAAAATAAAATGGAAGAAAAAAACATTTAAAGGGATAATAAAAGATTTCCCAAGACTGACAGAGAAGCCTTATGAACCCCATGGATCATCCAGGAAAAAACCTAATCAGGCCAGGCACGGTGGCTCACACTTATAATCCCAGCACTTTGGGAGGCCGAAGTGAAAGGATTTCCTGAGTCCACGGGTTCCAGACCAGCCCAGGCAACTTGACGGAACCTCATCTCTACAATAAATCAAAAACTAACTGGACATGGTGGCACATGCTTATAGTTCCAACCAGTTGGAAGGCTGAGGCAGAAGTTTCACCTGAGCCCAGCAGGTCAAGGCTGTGGTGGCTGTGAGTGTGCCACTGCACTACAGCCTGGGTGACAGAGTGAGACTCCAACTCAAACAAACAAACAAAAAAAAACACCCAAACAAGCGAAGCAACAAAAAACAAACTAAAACAAACAAAAAATCTCTGGAAAAAAAACTAGAAAGCAGCCAGAGATGTTTTTAAATGTAATATCTTTAAAATAGCAACACGAAAACCTACAGTCAACTTCTCAACAGACATGATGGAAGTCAGAAGACAGTGGAAAAGCATCTCTAATGTACTGGAAGAAAAATGCTAACATATAATTTTATATTCAGTAACAATATTCTTAAAATCTGAAGGTCAAACACAGATGTTTTGGGGAAATAAAAACTGAGCAAGGTCATCACTAGGAGACCTACACAAAAAGAAATACCAATGGACAGATGGAAAATGATCCCCAGTGGAGACATGGAAATAATAGGAATGAATGAAGAGCTAAATGAAGGTTAAATCAATAATTAAATGTGAGTATTGAACATACAAAACAACAAATTGTGCCTTGGAGGGGGCTAAAAATACATCGAATTCAAATGTATGATAACAATAATAGAAAAGTCAAGGGTCAGCAAATGGAGTTAAAGTATTCCAAAGTCCCTGTGTTATCTGCTAAGGGCTAAAAGTATGTATTTCTACTAAACTGCAAGAAAGCAAGGATGTATGTTAAAAGCAAGGATGAGCCAGGCCCGGTGGCTCAGCCTGTAATCCTGTGCTTTGGGAGGTTGAGGTGAGTGGATTGCCTGAGCCGGAGGGTTCGAGACCCACCTGGGCAACTTGGCGAGACCTCATCTCTACAATAAATCAAAAACTAGCTGGGCATGGTAGTGCGCGCCTGTAGTTCTGGCTACTTGGAAGGCTTAGGCGGACGGATCGCTGGAGCCCAGCAGGTCGAGGCTGCGGTGGCCGGGAGCATGCCACTGCACTCCAGTCTGGGTGACGGAGTGAGACTCCAACTCAAAATAAATAATAATAATAATAAAGCAAGAATGTGTGTTACTAAAGAAATAGTAAAAGAATGTGTATAGCTCACAAAGATATAACTAACTTATATGCAACTAACAAACTTCAAGACAGAGACTACACGTAATGAATGTATACAAAAAGTTGAGAAAGGAGAGAAAGAAAATAAATCAGATGAGACAAACAGACAATAAATAAATATAAATCGTATGTTTATATAAAATTTAATTTATACTTATAATACATAAATATAAATTGTGTTTTTTTATTTTATTTATTTATTTTTATTTTTATTTTTTTGAGTTGGAGTTTCACTCCGTCGCCCAGACTGGAGTACAGTGGCTGCTCCCGGCCACCGCAGCCTCGACCTGCTGGGCTCCGGCGATCCTTCCGCCTCAGCCTTCCAAGTGGCTGGAATCTGTGTTTTTTTAATAGTCCAACTTAAAAGCCAACATTGTCAGATCTGATAAAACAGAATCAAATCCAACTGTATGAGGCTTAAACTTTAAATAAAAGGGCACACATAATTTGAATGGGAAAGAATCAGATAAAATAATAACCTGAAAGACATCAGAGACCATTTGCTCTCCAAGATGTCCCTTCTTTCACTCTACTCTTTGTGACGCTGAGACCCAGAGCGGCAGTAAGTCGTGTAGAAAAAGGACTCCCCAGAGTTCTGACTCCCAATTCTGTCATTTTCATCCAATGCCCATAAATGGAAATTGTCAATCTTTCCATCATATCTCATTGATTCCCAAGTTAGAATGCCACGTTACTCTGAGGAGAGCCCATGCATGCTGCATTGTGTTTTGGGAAAACAGTACTCTAAGAATATCTTCCTGAAATGGCTTTCTCTGTGGAATCTGCAAGAGACTTGATTTGTGAGGTATGATCTGTAATCTCTGCTGCTCAGCTCAAAGGATGGATGCCTGGTTAGTAACGTATCCCTCTGCATGCTCTGTTGTTTATTTTTTGTGTTTTGGTTTTCTTTTTTTCCTCCCTCATTCCCTTTTCACTCTCTTTCCCATCCAAGATTTATGACTGGGGAAAAGATAAAAGAAAAACAAATGCAAACTCTGAGCCAAGAGAGTCTCCTTGACTATATTTCAGCTCTTCTAACAAATTGCCTGGCCGAGTTCACCTGGCCCAGTCAACAAATCAGATGGGGAATTTTAACCCATTGCCCACCAGTGTCACACTGAGGGGAGATGGCCTTTCTTGTCTAACATTTTCAAGTACTAAAATGAGTTATGGATCATCAGACAAAAAGAAAATGTTTAACTAATGGTGGCCGGTGAGGCAGTAATGTGCTTATCCATTTGAAATGATTAAAGCAAAGCTACCTTATCTCCAAAGCCAGAAAAGTAATGACACAACATAGGGCCTTAACTTGGTCTCCGCTTTTGACTTGTCTCGCTGTCTTCATCTGCCTTCCCTGACAGACCTGATCAGCAGCCTTGGGGTTTTTTTCTTCCCAGTTTCTGGGTTAATTAGAAGTAGGGCAGGAAGTATAGACAGCCTGAGGCTTTAGAATTAGATTATATGGTCAACCAAGCTCATGAGTTTTCATAGCAGGGATAATCTAAACTGTCTTCAAAGTCTCTGGGTTATAACATTTCGTTTCCCAAGACTATAGAACTTACGCACCTACAGTTATACCCTTTGCATAGTCTTCCCCACTGATATAATTGCTAATATTTCTTAAACACTTGCTATGAGCTCAATACCTTAAATACATGATTTCATCGACTCCTCACAACAACCCTATGAGGTGAGCACTGGTGTTATTACCACTTAAAAGATGATGACGGCCAGACACGGGGACTCACGCCTGTAATTACAGCACTTTGGGAGACCAAGGTGAGAGGTTTGCCTGAGCTCAAGCTTACCAGGTCTCATGGCGAGATCTCGTCTCTACAGTAAATCAAAAACTCAGCCAGGTAGGTGTGGTGGCATGTGCCTGTGGTTCCAGCTACTTGGAAGGCTGAGGTGGAAGGACCACCTGAGCCCAGTAGGTCGAGGCTGCGGTGGCCGTGAGTGTGCCACTGCACTCCAGTCTGGACGACAGAGTGAGGACTCCTACGCCCCTCCACCAAAAGGTGTTGCCACTAGTATTCAAAGGGATTATGGAATGCAGAGGCCAGTCCCCTGAGAAGTGGCAGAGGTGAGGTTTGAATCCAGTTATCACACTCCTTAGCACCCCATCTGTCTCGAAGACCAGAACTCTGGCTTGGATCTTCTCTGCCTGCCTGGGTCCCTGGTAGCCTACCAAATTACTCCTCCTTGGAACCCAACCTGAGATCGGGCTCTTTCTACATTCTGGGCAATCTCAAGAACCAGGAAAGAATTCTGTCTTCATTGGCAGTTACAACTTCCTTCCTGAAAGTTTCAACTCTGGCCTCCCTCAAACAGTTCCCCCGGTGCTTCTAAGCTTACAACATCCTTTGGACACTGTGTTTCAAACTGTACGACGGCTTTTTTTTTTTTTTTGAGTTGGAGTCTCACTCTGTCGCCCAGACTGGAGTGCAGTGGCCGCTCCCGGCCACCACAGCCTCGACCTGCTGGGCTCCGGCGATCCTTCCGCCTCCGCCTTCCGAGTAGCTGGAACTACAGGCGCGCGCTACCATGCCCAGCTGATTTTTGATTTATTGTAGAGATGAGGTCTCGGGAACTTTTATAAGTACCAGTTGCCAACGTTCCACGAGCCTTTCCTGGTCAGGTCCTGCTGCCAACAGAAACTTCGGTTCTCTGCTTCCCCAACATACCTTGTCCCCAAGTGTGCATCCACCATCCTGTGCACAGATGCACAGAGACTGTCAAACTGGTGCATATAATCACTTCATGGTAAACTCCTAATAAGGCGTTCCCAAGAGTACCAGCCTCTGTGGCAGCTTGTCAGACCCATATTTTAGCTGCCCTTTGCTGCCAGGTAGAATTATGGACTGTTGCTGTTTTCCCTGGTCTTTGGTTGGTTATCTTTTGCCATTCTAAATCATTTAAATGATTTGCAGATTTCGGATTGTTTTTCCTTGACGACACATTTCTCCCCTCTCTTTATTATTATTTTTAAATAAAAGCTTTCAGACTGAGCCGGAAAGGCCGCTTGGAAGTAGAATATCCCAAAGCAGAATAAATGAGAAGCATAGATTTTCCCTCTGTGATCCTTTTTTCATTCTCCGTGCATTAAGCAACAGTGCATTAAGCTTAATAACTTTGGGCGAATGTTCAAAAAGGACACCAAAAGCCTTGCAAGTGACACTGTGACAATCGAAGTCCAAAGGGTAAAGGGAATGTGATGTCTTTCTTCTTATGGCTGATGAGGGAGCAACCTCATAAAAGGAAAATGCGGGTGTTAGTCCAGACGATCACCAGGGTCCCTTGAAGTTGTAAAATCCTAAGTGGCCAGTGGGGACAAGCCCAGGACGGAGGGTTACAGTGTGAAGGGAATCACTAACACCATACTTGGCCCTACTCATTTGTCTGCCTCTTATTGATCCAAATGGATATATTGCTGTTAATATCCCAGAAATAATTTGCAGGGGCTCCTGTGAAACCCTGTTATAGATTTCACTACCGTGTAAAGATTCTTGATTATTTTCTGGCCTGTTATTTAAAAAAAAATCTCATATCTCTTGAGACTCTTGATTAGAAACCTTGGAAACCAACTCTGGCTACTTAGCAATAGAGAATTTACTGGAAGGATAGGCAAGTTCACAGAATCAACGGGAGGCTGGAGGACCTAGCACACACAAGATGTACCAAAATGAAGGGACTCCAGGGGCTGGAGAAGAAACTCTGTTAATCATAGGAAATGTCCGGACCCCAAGCCATACCTACTGATGACCACAGCCTCTGGAGAGGTTTCCTCTGACGGAGTCAACAAAGAGCCCAAGCTCTGAGAATAAGCATCAGAATGGCACCATGGTCACACGACTGTCTCCGAGTTGTACCATGGTCCCTGAAAAGGAACAGGACCTCCTAGACTTCTAGAGTGGGAACCACAAAGATTGCTCCCTCCCCATTAAACTCACATTCAAAGAGGACTTCCATCCAAAAGGAAATGGGGAGAGAGAATAATTGAATGTCAAGAATCAATAGGTGCCATGACAGTATATTACTCTGAGGCCTCCACCCCAAGTATGTCACATACCATATTCAAAATAGCATGAGCTTTAGGGTTAGACAGTCCTGGCCCAGCCACTTTCTAGTCAGTCACCACCTGGCAGATGCTTCTTAACTCTGGGATTCTCCGATGATTCTCCTTCCTAGAATCCCTATGGGGTTAAGGGACATGATTCACGCGCAAAGCCTGGCACACAGTAGGTTTTATTATTTCACTTTTCTTGAAGGAAGACGGGCTTCTTGTTTTATATCTTCATTTACAGCCCAGCAAGGCTTTCCTGGAAGACTGACAAAGACTCTGAAATGAGGAAATGGCATAAAAAGTAGCAATTAGAAGCCTGCCGCTTGAGTCCTGTTCCACAAACAGGAAGCCCGTAGCAGGATCTGGGAGGGCCACCTTTTCTCAGCAGCTACATGAATGAGGATCCATCCTTTGCCTGGGTAACTGGATGGCTCTCCTTTAGATGGAGAAATTAGAGCTCTCCCTTCCCCCACCCCACCGACATATGTAACTTTCCCATGTAAGATGCTGGGGTGGTTCTGAATTTTGCCAGTACATTTGCTTAGAATTAATACTATTATCATAAAAGACCAAGTTTCTTAATTTCTTTTCATGCTAAGTTAGCAGGAAAGATCAAAGCCCTTTCATCTTATGACTGAACTGCTCAAACATCTAGAAATGCCTTCAGGACTTTAGATAGAAGTCACCCCAGTACATGATATACTCTTTTTGTACAGGTCTGTGAGCTTTTTTTTTTCCCCAACCTAACACAGCTAGCTGCTGCATCGTACGGCAAATGAAACAAAGAAATCTGCTTTATTAGACACACTTCCTTAACTGGAAATTCTTGGTCCATGGTACAATTGTTTTTTTCTAGCAGAATCATGCTTCTGACCAGAGCCCTTTTTTTTTTTATATTAGGGTCTTCAAAAAAGTATTCAGTATTAACTTTAGTTAACCAAGAATGAAATTGATTTTTTTAACTGGATTGTAGGATATATTAAAGCTTCTGATGTCTAATTTCATCAAATTCTCTAAGGCCTTCCATCCTCCAAACCTAACTATTTAAAACATCCAAATATTAGTAGAAAATCCCTGACTTCTGGTAGGAGGTGTCAGAAGTGTCCAAATAGGAAAAAAACTGGTTATTTTCTCTTAAGTATATATACAAAGATTTATGAGCATGCTGTTTATAATAGAGATGAATTAAAAGCAATTGAAACGTCTGGCACTAAGGGATTGAGTAGATGAAATGTGTTCTTCTAGCCCTATAAAAGAAAACCTTTTTTAGAGCTAATAACAAGAGAAAAATATGACATGGAAATTTGCCTATAATATACCATAGGTAAAATAAAGTTTAAAACGGTATGTTCAATCTGATCCCAACTCTGTAGATACACACAGGCAAAAACAGAAAATAAAAAAGACTGGGATAACATGCCAATTGCAGAGCTAATTTTTTTTAGGTGGTGTGATTATAGTTGGTTTTTATTTTATTCCTTTTGTGCATCTGTCTTTTCTAAATTTACAGCAAAAAGAAATAAAAACAGTCAGTTATTTTATATAGCAACCAGATATGATTGATCTTACTTTGTTTTCAGACTTAGTCCCGACTCAAACTTTGTCAGGTATTAGCAGTGTTAGTTCTAGATAAAATATCAAAGTCATGGAGCAAAGGGCTGAATATGAGACTTGCAAATCTTGGCTGTGTTCTTTTCATCTACGTAAAATTCTTTAACTCCATCTTTACTATTGATATTTAGCTAGATGGTGTAAATAGTAAATTTACTAATTGCTATTGATATTTGCTACACACTTGTAGACATCTTTCTTTCTGAGTTAAGCAACAATTTCATCCCTAATCACCCTGCCTAATTAAGGCTCATATATTTGAGCATGGTCACTAAAACTAGCAGTCAGTTACCCAAACAGCAACTTACTAAAAAAAAAAAAAAAAATCCTGGTATGTATAAAATAAATGGAGTTTTTTTCCGACCTCTAAAGGGTTGGTTAGTATTTATGCTAGTATGAGAAAAAGTTTGAGATGGTTTCTTCCACGGTTCCTGCACTGATGATTTGATCCTGACACGAGCACAGTCTTGAATCTTCTCCAAATTAGAATTCTTATTCCAAAGTCTGACGTGCTGGTGAAGTAAATGGTTCTGGAGTCAGAATGCCTAGGTCTGAATGTCAGTTCCGTCATCATCTAACAAGTTGTGTGTCTTTGGGCAAGTTAGTCAACCTCCTGTGTTTCCATTTTTCCCTCTATAGTGGGGGAAATATTGATGTTTACTCCATGGGCTGTTGTGAAGATTGCCTAAATTAATACACGTAGTGCTTAAAACAGCTGGTGCATAATAAGTGCTCTATAAATAAAAGGCCGTCATCTGTGTGCCCTCTCTAGCTCTTCATAAACCATTCTCACACTTAATCTGCCTTTCTGATTTCTCTGACATCACTCATGCCTCTGCCATCATCCCATTGCAAGATCCAATCAGATCATCGCTCAGTACTCTCTGCCTATAAAAACTGCCCCCGCCCTTAGCTGATATCCATAGACTATGCTCCAAAGACACTCTCAACTCTGCCTTCTAGCTGAGTTTGCCAGGAGATTGCAGGGCAGGAGACAGACGTTTCAGACTTATTCTTCCCTGACGCTACCCCTTCCTTTGGGGATCGGGTGGTGGCTACAATCTTCTAGGGCAACAGTCTAAGAGGTGACATCTCTCTCCTCCAGGCCACTTATTTTCATTAGACTTTTCCAAAACCACTTCCTTCCCTGGCTCCCTCGGGCCTAGGCGCAGTAACAGCTCCCAGTTGTTGCTAATTCCTGGGTGCTTCACCAGGCTTTGCTGGTTCCCTGAAACCCGCCCACATCTCTAGAACTTGCCTCTCTCTCCGTTAAATGCTTCCTGGTTAATCCCTTCTGAGTGAGCCAAGTGCTTCCTGCTGGGATCCTGATGGAGCCATGAACATTATGAACAATGTGTCCTTTTGCTTATTAGAAATATTGCAGTCAGACAAAATTGTCAAGCATAGCAGTAATCCTTTTACTGAGCAGGTAAGGTACGGTTTGCTAAACCATCTGAGAGTCACACTGGTGAAATCTGAAGGATGGAATTTTTAGCTACTGTATTGTTTATTCAATAGGAAATCTGCAGCTTAGAAATCATACCAAGCTTGGGATTCTTTTAAGATTCTGATCTGCTGACATATTGTCTTTGTTTGAAGCATGCGAGAAGAAATGCCCAGTTGTGATTTCTACTAAATTTATACCAGGCTATATTTCTGAGTCAATTAGGTCTTCACTTATTTACTCATAAAATATAAATCGAGGGCCTGCTCTGTGCCAGGGGAACATAGTGCTGGGAAAATATTGTATGCAAAAAACAGAGGCAGTCCCAGTCTTCATGAAACTTAACTCTCTAACTGGGGGAAAGAAAATTGAAATCCCTATTGTCATGTGTGTGTGTGGGGGGGGCACGCACACATACACACACCCCCATAAAATTATATCTGTGACAAGTGCCAGGGAGCATCTCTAGTAGGGAGATATGACCTAGACAGGAGATAAGGGAAGACGCTCCTAGGATGGTGACATGAACTGAGACCTGAAGATTAAGAAAGAGTTGATAAGAGAGAGAATTTCAGAAAGAGGAAAGATCATGTTCCAAGGCCCTGCAGTGAGTAGGGTGAGACCTAAACTCTGAGTTTTTCTTTACCTTGTCATGTTCTAACCCAGAGGCCTGGGAAATGGGTTTTTTAATTAACTCTTCACAATATTTACTTTCTAGCCTGACTCTGGCATAACATCACATAACAGATAAAGAAGGAAAATCGAGCTATTTTATGACCCTGTAAATCTGTCTTTTGGGGATTCCCAGACTCTGGGCATCTTTTAAGACACTTACCTGTTCTCTCTAAACTCTACCATGTATGAAGCTTCATCTATGTATCAAGAAACGTAATCATTCTTCAAGCCACCATTTCCTCTACTTACTGCTTTCAAAATTCCCTAAATAACTCTTGCCAACTAGTTGCCAGTTGAGAGATCTTTGAATCCACCAATAACCCACAAGCCCTGCTTGGAGATACCCCGCACTCTTGAACTGGACCAATGTAAATTCTACACGAATTGATGCATGGTGTTCTGTAACTTCTGTCCTCCTAAAATGTAACTAACCCAGCTGTAATCCAACCACAGTGGGAAGATTTTCTCAGGACCTCCTGGGGACTGGTGTCACAGGCTAAGGTCACTAATTTTTGGCTCAGAATAAACCATCTTACATATTTTTAAAGAGTTTGGTATCTTTTGTCAGCAGGGATCTGCGGTGTGAACTGGAGGGATCAGTGTGGGTGAAGCACAGAGAGGGGGTGAAAGGAAGTATAAAATAAGGCTGAGGGGAGGGTGACAGATAGGCTATATGGGCCTTTGAGGCCACACTCAGCAGTTTGCTTTATCTCTAAGAGCATTGGGAAACCACTGGAGGACGTTAAGAGTGAGTGATCTGACCGGGTTTGGTTTTCTCAAAGATCATCTATCTCTATAGGAGTTATTCTTCTAAACTCCAGGATTCCAGATCCTCCCCCCAAAAATGTTGAAATAAGAACAGAGAATATTCACTAGTTTCTTTGCAGATGATTACATTGGAACTGAATTAATTCATCCTAATCAAAAGGATTCTTCTCAAAGCCTCAGCACTGACAGGTAATTTCAAGATGTGATCGTTATATGTGTCTGTTTCTAATCAATCCCTGTTACTACATTTCAGCAAGTCAACACTGCTCCATATTTTTGCAACTTTCTGGTAATTTTCACGTCACACCTGTCACTGGGCTCCCTGCTGGACTCAAGTACACATAACTAATTAATCAATCAATCAAGAAGGAGAGAAAGACATGCCTGATGCTACACTGAGAATCTTTGCTAGCTGAACTCAATGTCTGGTTTCGGGTAGAATTTTAAAAAAACAAATAAATAAAGGAGGCCTTCTTACTTAATGGGAGGCAGAGTTTGAAAATTTAAAGATAATTCCTAAGACGAACGGTCTTGTCATTTAGAGTGTGTGTACTGCGGTTACCTGACTGGTTATTCCACATGATCAAGGGAAGCAAATCTGTCTGGAAACCCCATTGCTCCCACCAGTTACCAATATAGAGAGACACGGAGGTAGGGGAGGGGGCAGCTGGGAGAGAGAAGAGTCTCTGGGTCGGGAGGGGAGGTCTGCTTTCCAGTTCTAGCTTGTCTACTGATCCTCTAGCTGTCTAAATTTGGGCAAGCCATTTTACCTCACAGGGCCTCATTTCTGCATTCTTGAAAATCAAGGCCTATTGAAAATAAAAAGAAAGGCTTTTCAAGGATACCTCCAGGCTTGAGTATTGTCCTTGACCCTCTGGGTCTGGAAGATTCTGCTCCGATAACCAAAGCCGAAGTCTCAGTGACACTACCCAACAGAAGTGGGTTTCTCATCCATGTAAACTGTTTGCACACATAAGGCAGTGTTCCCCAGAGCCAGCACAATCTGGCTCAACTGTGTGTAATAAAATGGAGCGTTGTTTTTTTCAGTTGCCATGGACCTCAGGTTGAAGGTCACATGACCTAAGCATACCCAGATGAACCAAACGTGCAACCAAGGGTGAAACCTAAGTGCTCAGACCAAGGAACAGAAATGAGGTTAATAAGTGGAAGCCTCATGGCATCACCCCATGGCATGACCCAATAGAACCCCTGTCCCAGCATCCTCTCATTGCAAGATCCAATCAGATCACACCTTGTCGCTCTCTGCCTATAAAACCTGCCCCTGTGCTTAGCTTGGGGAGATGGAGTTGAGCCTTGCCTTCTGTCTCCTTGCCAGTCAACTCACAATAAACCTTTTTCTCCTCAAAAATTCGGTGCTCTGGCGTTTGGCTTTATTTGTGTGTGGGTAAATGGACTCAGTTTGGTTTGGAAACAACAGCCATCTCCCTGTTTTAAGTGCTGCATCCCAGAACACAGTACCTCTAAGGTGGCCACAGTCAAAGAAAGGTAGATGGGGGAAGTGTCTCAGTTTTGAATGGCCTCGGCCCCAAAGTGACACATGTGACTTCCACTCATCAGACATTGGGTAGAACTAGCATATGACCCAGTCTTTAGTCCAGAGTAAGCTGGGAAGGGTAGCAGGACACACGGAATATGGGTGAGCACTGTTATGTGCCAACTCCAATCAAACTGTAGGGAAATCCCTGGATACCTGCCAGAAAGGGTCCTGAGATCCTATCCAAACCCAGCAAGAAAAAAGGATGTGTGTGGGCACAGGCCGTGGGGGTATGTTGCCTGGTGACCCATTTCCCCTTCAGCCAGAATTTCCTTTTCATCTTTTTGATGTCTCTGAGAAATGAGTCAAGAAAGGTTGTGTAATGAGTATAGATTATTGGCAAAGGACTTTGGAAAGTCTGTGGAATACCTCAATCAGACTATGAAACACCTAGCAAGTGAGTATCTACTTGAGAGGTAGATGGAGTTCCTAACCCAGCATCCATAGACACTAAATAGTCATCCGTGGACTTCTTTAAGAGTCTAAGAACACCATAGATTGCTTACAAATGTGTGTGTGCTTATAAAAATGGAAAGTCTCTGGGTACTATCATCACAGATGGAGCTAAACATGCCCAGAACCCAAAGGAAATAACAGAGACGAAAGCAAGCAGCACCGCCCACCCTCCATGCCCCGGATCTCTAGTCTGTTCTTCATTCTCTGACCCTCCAGAGCCTCCCAATTCTCCCAGTCCTGCCTGGCTCGCTTCTGGCCCTGAACTTCCGTGTGTCCAGGCCTGCAGCAGCAACTGCATCTCCCATGAAGAGCTAGCTCTCCATCCAGACCCTCCAAGACAGTGGGGCCATGGTTGCCTCTATCAGGGGTGACCCAGAGAGAGGAGATGCCTTTCAGCTCTGACACGGAGGCTGTGTGCAGGGGGTGACAGTTCTCTGTACTGCAAAAGCTGCACGTTGCATCCATACATTGCTTCCCAGACTTTTAGATCCATTCCACTGGCGGTAATCATTTCTAATTTAAATAATTGGGCATGCAATCTATGATTTCACAAAAAACAAAAACAGATGAAGAAAAAGGGAGATTAGAGGAAAAGTCCTCAGATGAACAGTAACTTCTACCATTCACATCTGTTAAAAAGATATGCGGCGGTTCTGCGCTGAGCACTTTCCAAATGGAGGGCAATTCTGCTGTCAAGGAGTGGCAGTCACACACAGAGACACTGAGGAGGCAGGAGTGAAGTCAGGAAGCCGGGATTGGAACCCAGATGGGTCTGACTCAGAGCCCACATTGCATCCGAACCACACAGCTGCACTTCCTCTCAAAGTGTGGAGAGAAGATGACAGACACATCCACAGAGAAAGCCAGTGCATCTTTAAATGGGTGGGGGGACGGGGCGCCGCGGGGCAGGGTGGGAGTGGGAGGGAGGACTGGAAAAGAGAAAAGGCAAAACCTTCCCCGTGGCCCCAGTGGGTGGAAGAGATTGAAACAGCCTCTCAGCAAGGAGGTGTTTGAACGACACGTTTCTCCTCGAATCTGAAGGGCAACGGGATGATGGATTGGAGCATCTCTGAGAAGCTGCACCGTGAGATGGAAAATGATCAGACGGCCTTAGTGCTTTGGAAAGCAGAGCAGAAGCCTCGCAGCTGGAGCCCCCAGCACAAGAGGCCGGGCGGCACTGCCACCAGTAGCAATAAAAAAGATTGTGCGGCAAGCCAAACACGGGAGGCAGACGAGGGTAGAGAAAGGGAGGCCCCACTGCCAAGCGCCCTAGCCTCTTCCCTTATAATACACGTCCATGAGTGTAATTTTGACCTCAAATTCCAGCCCTCGCCTCCGCACAGTCCCACTGGGTGCTGAAGACCAGACTCTGGGGCCCAACCGTGATTCAGAGAAGAGTCCCCTTCTGCAGACAGAAGTCTCCAAATGCCTTCAGAAGAGTTACCCATGCTTTTAATTGCTTCAATTTCAGGCGGTGGTAGAAAAATAGAGCCTGCTTCTCAGAACAGAAAGCTCCTTCTCGAAATCAAAAGAATTTTTTTTTTATCGCCGCAAGTTCCTCATCTCAAGAGGAAAGCAAAAGCTGAATGGAGTTTAAAAGAAAAAGCGAAAGTGGTTCTTCTGAAACATAGCAGCATTTCCCAGTCAATGAAACCTGTGACGCATGCCAGTGTTGGGTGACGCAAGCCCTAAGTGGCTGCAAATTAATGGGAGAATATCCTGGATAACCTGAGTCCCAGCCAGCACGCCGGGGCGGCTGAAACAAAGGCGGGGAGAGGGCTTTTGTTTGGTTGCAGGTGCAGGTGACCTTGCAGGAAGTACACTATAAATTGCTGTAATTGTGGGACGATAAGCCGGCTTGATAGATTTCTGTCACTCTCCCTCGCTGACAAATGGGCTCACCTTCGCCGAGTCCACAGAGGCACATACATCAAGAAGCGCGCCGCTGCTCCAAGTGGCAGAGGCGAGATGGGTTTCTCTGCACACTGACAAGCACCCAGAGGAGGTGTTCATGGCCACAAGAATTCGCCCTTCTTTCGGCATCATCTGGGGAGCTTTCTCTTGAAGTTTTATCCCGTTTCTCTTTTCAAGACAAGTGCGCGGCTTTGGGCAATGATGTCAATGCAAGTTGGGGGTGGCGGAGCCCCAGCGAGGTGCTCATTCCCTTTTCTTTGTTTTTCAGGTCAAGTAGGTGCAACCAAAAGGGACAGGAAGAGGGGAGATGGGATCCTTCTGGTTGACGGAAGGGAGTCCTGCCATGAAATCTCTGCTGCTCAGCATAAAGCAGTGTGTTGTGATTTAGGGGACCCTGCTGTCCACAGAAAGGCCACACGAGACTCCACAGCCTGCCTTCTATGCTCCATTTACTTAGTTGTTTGTTTTGAGTCTGAATCTCATTCTGTCGCCCAGCCTGGAGGGCAGTGGCACCACCACGGCTCACTGCAACCTACGCCTCCTGGGCTCAGGAGATCCTTCCTCCTCCGCCTCCTGAGTAGCTGGGATTACAGGTGTACACCACGACACCTGGCTAATTTTTTTGATTTTTTATAGAGACGAGATCTCACTATGTTGCCCAGGCTGATCTTGAACTGCTGGCCTCAGGTGATCCTCCCACCTCAACTTCCCAAAGTGCTGGGGTTACAGGTGTGACCATTGCGCCTGGCTGCACTCTCTTTAGGAACTGTTTTTGCTTGTGTTTTTCTTTTCCATCCAATAAATAGCATGCTGCAGTCCAGCAAACCTTCTGCTACCTCCTGGATCTATGAGAAGGAAAAAACAATATGGATGCTCTTTTGTTTGAAACCAAGAGTTACGGTTCATGGGAGTGCATGGACACAGATTTCCTAGGAGACGAAAATGAGGCTTTGTGTAGGGAGTAGGAGAGTGGGTTTTGGAGTCAGAGAAACCTAGGGTGAACCACTGCTTAGCTGTGTAACCTGGGCCCTGTTATTTGATTTCTCTGGGACTCTCATGGAAATACTAGCACCTAGCTGACAGGGTTAAAATGAGGATTAGAGACAAGATAGTAGAGGGCCTTGGCACAGTGCTAGTGCATAGGTAATCCCCAAAACAGTGGTTTCTCTTCACATAGGAACACTCCAGTATAGAGGTGTGCTTCTGGAAGCATCTATCACATCACATGAGAAAAACATCATAGAAGATAGAAAAAACACTGACTCAGATAAACACAACATACGGAGACCCTGGAGTCAAACAGCTCCACCGAGGGGCCCCACTAGCTACGTGGCCTCTAGAAAGTGGCTTAATCTCCCTGGTCCTCCTTTTTCTCATCTGTGGATAGGAGACAATACGTTTTTCCTAGAGACATTGTAAAGAGTCAATGGCAAGCCGGGCTCGGTGGCTCAGCCTGTAATCTCGCGCCTTTGGGAGGCTGAGGTGAGTGGATTGCCTGAGCCCGCGGGTTCGAGATCCACCTGGGCAACTTGGCGACACCTCATCTCTAGAATAAATAAAAAATCAGCCGGGCGTGGTAGTGTGCACCTGTAGTTCCAGCTACTCAGAAGGCTGAGGCGGAAGGATTGCCAGAGCCCAGCAGGTCGAGGCTGCAGTGGCCGGGAGCAGCCACTGCACTTCAGTCTGGGTGACAGAGTGGGACTTCAACTCAAAAAAAAAAAAAAGAATCAATGGCATTTATAAAAACAAACAAACAAGCAAATAAGCATACCGTTTGGCACACACAGTAGGCACTCAATACATGTTTGTTCCTTTCCTCTGTTCCCATCTGAAGTATCATAACAGAGAAGCCTATGAAAAGTGTTATTCCTGCCTCCTCCCCACATTAACACTGTAAATTACACCCACAATGTCTAAGCTACAATTTGTGTTGCACATTGTATTAGTCAGAGTTCTCCTGAGAAACAGAACCAAGGGAATGTGTGTATCTATAGGGAGAGATTTATTTTCAGGAATTGGCTCATATGAAGATGGAGTCTGGCAAGCCCAAAATCTGCAGGGAGGGCCGGCAGGTTGGAGACCCAAGGAAGGGCCAGTGTTGCAGGTGAAGTTCAAGGACAGTCTGCCACTGAAATTGCTCTCATTCAGGTCCGTCTTCTGTTGTATTCAGGCCTTCAACAGATTGGATAGGGGCCATCCACATTACGGAGGGTAATTTACTTTATTCAAAGTCTACCCGTTTAAATGTCAGTCTCATCTGAACAACAACAACAACAAAATCCTCATGGAAACATCCAGAATAATATTTGACCAAATATCTGAGCACCAAGACCCAGCCAAGCAGACAGACTTTTATCTTTAACTATCCAACAATCACTTGTATCTTTAATCATTTCAAAGAGACTCCCCTTAGACAACCCGTCTGTTACACCAGATTTGAGAAGTAAGAAATGGAAATTCTTACTGGAGAAAAGTCCCTTTCTTCCATCAGCCCTGAATCCTTGGGGTTAGGGCTGGGGCAGAGGGTGTGTGGTGGAGATTGCGCATCCTATTTTGGCAATACAGGCTTCCAGCATCTGTTCCTTCCCATGAAAGTCTCTGTCCTCTTTGGATCAAAAGATGAATGTCTTTGTCATTCAGGCACATACTGTCATCACTGACTTCACCAACACAGTTCACATTTTGTTACCGTCCTTCCAACATAACTTCTAAATCAAATAGCAAGAGGGATCTAATGTTGTCTGATTCCAGCTCAAAGATAAAGAAGTCAAGTCTTCCTGTGACTTGGCATCTTCTTCTACATAGAAAAAGTGGAATTGTGACATTTTCTGGTGTATTTCCTACCCTGTGCACTGCATTTCACACGCACCAGTCGCTTTGGGACTGGCAATAAAATCGCTATGTAAGTTGTTTCTAAAGGCTGTATACTGAAACACCTTTCTAAGTGCTCTGCTTAATTTTTTTCCCACATTGTAATTCATTGTTGGCCTTTTCTACAGTGAATTGTTGGAATTAACCAATAAATCAGCAGGAAAAGACATGCCAATTTCCTTCCCAGTTGATAAATTACAGTGTGGTCTTGGCATAGTATGCTTTATTGTGTGTGTGTGTGTTTGTATGTGTGTGTGTACTTCCCCTTCCCCCAAGTTACTTTTCAAGAAATACTGAAATCTTGGAGCTTCTATACTGCTTGCCAATTTTAATGGGCAATATAATTATAGTATTATATTTCTATGATGTATTATAAAAATATGCTCCATCAATCAATGGGTGGCAGTTATTGACAATCAGAAAATAATATTATTCTAGGCTTCCTCATATACATTTATCATAAAATGATTTGCTTTTTATTCTTATATCCAACTCTTTTTTGTTCATCAGATTTGTCTACCTCTCTGGCCTCCATTTTCTTAGTAATTAACATGGTAATTCTGTAATTAAAGAGCAATGTTTCCTATTAATCCATATATCCATAACTCTGTAAACAACATTATAATAGTCTTTCTTCCTTTAACAAAATATTAATGTGGTAAAGATAATAAAAACTTAGGGTGGGAAATGTTTAATTATCCATTCTTAAGAAATATAAGAACTGGACCCTATGCCCAAAGAGCTTACTGTTAGGTGCTCAAACAAATGTGCTTATAAAATGACAGTGCTGGTCAGTAACACCGATAAAGGTGACTGAGTGACCTCTTAGGGAGCCACTACACCATCCATACATGCAATGTGCTTTCTTTGGATAAATTTCTTATTCCTGTGCAGTGGTGTGAGCAGCATGGCCAGGCAAGATCACCCGGGCCAACCTGCCCTAAGAGACCTACCATCTACATGGTCTGATCCGCTTCTATGAGGTGCAATCTCTCCTCTCATAGATTCTTTACTGTGTACAGGCCTGGTTCTTTATGGATCAAGTAAGGACAAAATTATTTCAAATGGTTTTTGTGAGGATTGATTGGAAGATGACTTGTCTAGTGTTTGGCGTGGAGAAGACCTTCACTAGGTGTTTTTTTTTGTTTGTTTGTTTCGCAAAGAATGATGTGTCAAAAGCCTTAGAGAGAACCTTGGGAAAGACTTAAATGAAAGGAGAAGAAAATGTAAAAGCAGTCCATAGACACCAAGACCATCAAGAAAAGGCCGTTAGGGTCCAGGACAGACAAGGCCATGGACGCCAAGGGAAGCTAATAACCATGAAAGTTTTATGACACCATCTCTGAGAGCAAACAGAGTCCGGGACAAGAGAAACCCAAATGTTCTTTCCTAACAGCGTTTTTAAAACAGAGTGCCCTGTGTTCCGTCACCATCCAGGACCAGCATGTTAATACCAGGGCCAGGCCTTTTAAATAATTCAGTCTCCTGACAAGGAGTGAAATACAGAAGATGAGAGAGACCTGATTTAAGAGAAAAATCACATTTAAAAAATCTAGGAGTTGAATTGAATGCTAGCCCCAGATGAGGCACCAGTGTGAGATAGCTACAGAAAAAAAAGAAGAAGAAAATGAAAGAAACAGAAAAAAGAAAGAAAAGATATGGCATGAATTAGAAGAGACACGATGTCATTAACAAGAAAGATTAAAGTGATGTGCTAAAAGATTCAAGCTGGGACCAGGCACAGTGGTTCATGCCTGTAATCCCAGCCAAGGCGGGATGATTACTTGAAGCCAGGAGTTTAAGGCTGCAGTGAGCTCTGATTGCACCAAGTCACACCAGCCTGGGCAACATAGTAAGAACCCTGTCTCTTAAAAAAAAGAAAATCTGGAATTCTCTGGCCCACTATAGCCAAAACTCTCTAGGAAAGGCTTGATCAACTAGACTGTGTCCAGAGAAAAACAATCAAAAATAATAAGTGTAGAAAAGTATATTGATTGAAGAGAAGCTTAAGAAACAGAGAATGTCTCTAACTTGTATATTAACCAAAGTCCTAGCGGAAAACAGAATTTAGCTCAGATGGTTCAAGGGACTTTACTTACAAGTGGATGCTTACAGAGGTGTAGACAGGATTGAGGGATTCATGGAGGAGGGTGGTTGGACAGGAAGTCGTGGTCACAACCCAAAATGCAGATATCCAGAAGGAGCAGGAGAGAGACATCCTCAATCTCTTTTCCTTCCAACCTCCAACTCCCTCTTGATCCTTTCCATTGACCAAACCCCAGTGGGAATCAGCTGGTGAGAGAGCGCATGTTCTGTCTGTAGGGCTCAGTTTCCCAGCACCCATGCCAGGACATATAAGATGGAGAATGGATCATGGTTGGTGTTGGGGAATGAGAAACCCGAGCACAGCCTGGAAAATAACAGACACAGATATCTGCAGGCTGTCCTGTGTAACAACTAAATGAGGGCAGTAATCACAAGGGATCAGCATATTGGCTCAGGTACTGAAGAACATTCTAGCGACCCAACCTACCCAACAAGGAGAGCCCTACCACAGGAATGTGTGAGCTTTCTACCCCTGTGGAGTTAATCGGTTGGATGGTTGTCTGTTAAGGAGGTTAGAGATGGAATTTCTGCTTAGGATTCTTCAAATCCAGACACTATTATCCAGGAGCCTTCACTGCTTCCATCTTTCTCCAAGATTATCTAATTATTTCATACATCTACTTGTATTCTATTTGTATTTCATTCATCTACTTGTATTCTACTTAACTATGTTTAAAGACCTTCTAGATGACTGAATCAGTGGGAATTGATATCTCATGTTGAATCTTTGCTTAAATATTATGGATCATAGTAAATTATGTTACTCAAAGATGACTTATTAGACTGGACATGGTGGCTCTCACCTGTAATCGTAGTGTTTTCAGAGGCCAAGGTGGGAGGAGCGCTTGAAGCCAGCAGTTTGAGACCAGACTGGGCAACACAGTGAGACCTCATTTCTACAGAAAATTTTTTAAAAAGTAGCCAGGTGTGGGGGTGTGCATCTGTAGTCCCAGCCATACTTGGGAGGCTGAGGTGAGAGAACCAGTTGAGCCCAGGAGGTCAAGGCTACAATGAGCTGGGGTTGTGCCCCTCCACTTCAGCCTAGACAACAGTGAGACCCCATCTCAAAAAAGAAAAAGTAGGTGAATTATTTTCCTTGTGGGTTAGCTGTAATGTCTGACTGCCTTCCTCCATTGGTAAGCATATTTAATAGATCGTGTTTTAAGAATCACTGTCACCTCCCAAGAAAGTGGCACCAATTGTCCCCATTGTTTCATGTCTGTCAGATGTTCTAACTTGACTCTCATTTCTGTTTCTAGAAAATGCTTTCAGCCAATGCAATATTAGAAGGAAACAGCCAACGTGTCCACATGGCTTTACAGCAGAGGTGCAGAAATAAGAGAGAGATACAGATTCCAGCCCTGGCTCTGCCACTAATTAGCTTTCTTAACTTGTTCACATCACGTTAATTCTCCAGGACTCAAATTTATCATCTATCAAGGGAGGGGGATTGAATTTGTTCTCCCTGGAAGAAAAAGGTTAAAGTCGAGAGGTCCAGTTCTATTTTAGAATCTGAGACTCTATAAGAAGTTACTTCTCCAATTCCCCAATCTCCTCACCTTTTTGACCCTTCTTGATTCAGGGCTTGCTAAAACAAGACAATAAAACATCCTTTCGTGTACTATTCCTGTATTTTCCATGCTAATCCACCCCTTTGGTTCACGTGGTGGATAATGGAAATTCTCTTGGTATCTCCATAAACTCAGTCTATGATTGAAAACTATCATTGGGGATTTATTTTTAATGTGAAGCCATTTGCCTTTGTAAGACAAAGAAACCCATCAAGGCAATGCATTGCTCACAGCGCAGAACCAAAAATGTGGTAACCTTCTTCCTGCCCTATACTTCACCCCAAAAAGGGCCGGAATAACCCATAAAACAAAACCTTTGTTTTTGAATCTGCCATGGCTATCTCCTCTACCCTCAAAACATCACCCAAAGTGTGTTCAGATTTCCACAAAGCTCTTGTGTTGAACAGAAGGTCACCTGCTTCACAAGCTGTGTTTGTCTTTGACATCCAATGGCATAATAGTAAGCACAATGTGATAAAGAGAGTCTCAACCCGGGGCAGGGAGCGGAATATTTTAACTGAGATTAGAAAGCATCAAACTGTGGTCACTCTCTAGGAAGACCACAGTTAATGCGAGAAGTTGGAGCTAGGGAATACATCTCCTCTACTGACCTTCCCCCAGATACCAGGGGCTCTAGCCCAGGGTGGCTGTCTGCCTAGAATGCCATTTATTCTTATTTTCAATCCAGCTCCATTAAATAGGAGTGTACACATTTAGCGTGTTTGATGGCTATCAGTGAGTTGATCTAATAAATCACACCTTTGAGTTTAATTAATGTTTCTAAAATTCCTCAGGATCTTGGAATGAAAGGAGCAAAATGCTCCAATTGGAAAGCACAACTATTATTATTGTGTGTTTTTTTTCATTGAACCCAGTCCTCAGTTAGATGGTACTGATGGCCGAGAGACTCTGAGATTCATTAATTTCAGCTTGCTCTTAGGAGGACTTTTTGAGACTTTGCAAATGATCCTGGGAACACCTCATTTCAATTTCTGTAGAGTACATTATCTTTACTCATTAAAAAATTATCACTGTGATGGATTCTGCTTAATTTAAATTGACTTCTTTGTGGGGGGAAAAAGGCAATTAAAGTCAAGAATATTTAAAAGGATTCCTAGGTGGGGGGAGGTACTTCAGTGGGAAAATAAAGTGGCAACTTGACACTCACACACCGTGATTCCTGTTTTCCCTGATTAGAGAAAGCACTTTCTCTCTGAAGCTACTTTCTGAAGGCTTTTAGACCAAATGGGTGAACTTGTGCCATAGGGAAATGGGGTTGTACCAGCTGTTGGAAAATAACTAAAATGAATACGCAAGTCTCTAAACAGGAAATCACGGATAATATCTCAAAGTGATAAGCTTGTTTAGAGAGATGGAAATATCTTTAACCTAAGAGCTGGGGTCAGGCCAGGCATGGTGGCTCACACCTGTCATCCCAGCACTTTGGGAGGCAGAGGCGAGAGGATTTCCTGAGACTGCAGATTTGAGCCCAGCCTGAGCAAGGTGACAAGACCTCATCGCTACAATAAATTAAAAAATGAACTGAGCGTGATGGCGCATGCTTGTAGCTCCGGCTACTTGGAAGGCTGAGGTGGAAGGATCCCGTGAGCCTAGCAGGTTGAGGCTGCATTGGCCATGAGCAGTGTGCCACTGCACTCCAGTCTGGGTGACAGAGTGAGACTCTGACTCAAAAAAAACCCCAAAAAACTGGGGTGACTCATGAATGTGCAAGTTTATCCAGGACTGTCCTGGTCATAGTACCAAGAGTCCCTCTTTCCAGGAAATCCTTCAGTTCTAGGCAAACAGGGACCATTGGTCACCTTAGAAACAGATAAGAAGTTTAAAAGTGATTCTTCAAATGTTTTTCAGAAAGTAGAGATCTTAGCATTGCTTGTTTGATTTAGGCTACATTTACCAGATAAAATGCAGGATGCCCAGCTCAATCTGAATTCCAGATAAAGAATAATTATTTTACTTAGTAGAAGTCTGTTGCCAACATTGTCCCAACTCTTGCATGGGCGTTTTTATATTTAAAAAGTGTTTCTTATTTACCTGAAATTCAAATTTATGCAAGCACCTTGTATTTTTGTCTGCAAAATCTGGCAACCTTGATTTGGGTTTCTCAAAGGAAAGGGCTCGAACTTTTCTTTCTAAGCTTTCCGGGATTCTTTGGGTTTTAAAGCCTCTAAATGTAGGGCTTTGATCTAAAATATAAAATTTAGATATAATACTGTTTTAGTAGAGATGAAGATATAATACTGTTTTAGTAGAGATGCTTGTTTATTGATGTGCTGTCTGTGGTTTCTGCCATGCTGCAACAGCAGAGTTGAGTAGTTGCGACATGGCTGTGTATGGCAGGGAAGGAAGCAATGCTACAGGTAGGGCAAGTGGGGAATGGCACAGGAGAAAAAGACAGACCTTGAACTTGACGTTGTCAAGCTGACACAGATAAAGGAGAGATCATCACATCCCCGAGGGTCATTTTTGCCTTCCTCTCTTTCTTCCCTTCTCATCCTTCTTTTCTTTCCTTCCTCCCTTGATCTTCTGAAGTTTTGTTTCCCTCTTTTCTAGCCATTGATTGTTTTCCACATCGATTCCGAAGACTTGAAGTTCTTCCTGTCTACTCAGTGTTTTGCCATGTAAGCATCAGGTGTCTAATTGGACACTTTCAAATGTGTCTGGAAGGCCGTGATCTTAGCATGGCTTCTTTGATTTAGGCTAGGTCTGCCAGATACAATGCAGGATGCCTAGTTCAATTTGAATTTAAGATAAAGAATAAGCACTTAGTAGAAGTCCGTTGCCAACGTTGTCCCAACACTTGCATGGGACATGTTTCTATTTTAAAAGTATTTCCTATTTACCTGAAATTCAAATTGAACTGGGCGTCCTGTATTCTTACTTGCTAAGTCTGGCAGTTCTAATACCGGCATCCCTCCTCCTTCCCGACCCTAGATTAGATGTGTGGGGGGAAAGGATCAGGGACTGGAACAGAGAAGAGCTGGACTTGATATTTGAGCTTGTTGTTTTTCTTCCCTGGGCCTCAGTTCTCACACTTGAAAATGAGGGTGTAGATTCGGGTGGTCTCTCCACTCATCCCCAATACAACAATTTACAAATTAAACATAACCTGTCTGAGAAGGTTCTTGACATGCGCAGAGATGCCTTGTGAGCCACCGTTGAAAATGTTGATCTGGTCTGCCTCTTTCAAGAGAGCAGCCGGGGTGGGGCTGGGCCAGTTTCCACCCGTGTCCTGTCGGTGGCCAGCTTCTCTGAGGTCACGGAGAGATTCCTGAGAGGCTATGAGTGCAGGTCACATTTTATGGCTGTTTGGGAATTTGGCAGCAAGAGCGTCTGAACTGGACTGCGAAGGTCAAGAGTATTTCCCACAGTGTCTGCATGTGGAGGAAAGGCACATGGAACATGCCGTGGCAGCATCAGCCACAGGACGTGCTGGACACATCGGTTTTGCTTCCAGAAACATGGGCCCAGCTTCCATGAGAGGTGACTCACCTCATTGGACTGGCTTTGGAGGTTCTTTATTTTAATGGTTGAGCAATGCCCGTGCCTGGGCCGAATACTACCACCTCGAGTTTATAACTGGGAGGTGGCGTGATGCAGTGAAAAATTCATGAAATTTGAAGACAGGCCGGCTGGGGTGCCAGTCCTAGTTCCACCCCATACTACTTGTGTGACCTTCAGCAAGTCACTCCATCGTTATGCGTGACACATGGAAGGGCTCAAGTTTAATGAGTGCCTGCCGTGTTCATGAACTACATGCTTTTTATTTTGTTCACGTCCAAAACCCTCACAATGTCTCTAGAACGTAGCTGATTTGATTAATTACAATTATAATATAATTTTATATTTTCAATTATAAACGAGGAAAGTCAAGTTAAGAGAGGTATAAAATCTGACCAAGACCACATGAAATGTAGGGGTGAAGCCAGGACTTGAAACTGAGTCCGTCTCTCCAAAATTCATGTTTTTTCCATTATATTGATTGTCTCACACCTATCATCTTTCTTTTTCCCACTGGGCTTTTCTACCTCTGAACATTCATCTTCTCTAGGGTTGTAGCAAGAACTAGTAAGAACTAAAGGATGTCCTAGACATAAAACCAATTATATATATAGCCCTGTGCCTGGCACATATTGGTTCTCATTAAATTATGTTTATACTCTCTTCACTTGATAACAATTCGTAATTGCAGTTAATGCTAATCAGAAGAAATATGACAGATGATTGAGAATATTTGCTTTTTCCCACCATTCAAATGATCTTGCCACATAAAAACACTCAAAACCAGTGGACAAAAGTCTCAAGCCTTCAGATATCTTCCCAACACATCCAGAATAGTAAAATAGTATTTTAGATAAGATGTAAACCATGGCCTAGGAGCCAAACCTGACCAGCCACCTGTTTTTGTAAATAAACGTTCATTGGAAAATGCCATGCTTGTTTATTGATGTGCTGTCTGTGGTTTCTGTCACGCTGCAACAGCAGAGTTGAGTAGTTGCGACATGACCCAGGAAGCTTCAAATACTTACTGTCTGGCCCCTTAGAGAAAGAGTTTTCCAATTCTTGTTGTAGATGATACTGATCCAGTAACTGTAAGACTTGAAAAGCTTAGAAAGCAATTGGACTTCATGGCCAAAAAACATGAAAAAGTGCTCAACATCACCAATCATCAGAGAAATGTTAATGAATGTTACCCCGGTTAGAGAGGCTATTATTAAAAAATCATAGAACAACAGATGTTGGCACAGTTGTGGAGAAAACACTCATTCAACTTCTATGGAAAACAGTATGGTGATTTCTTAAAGAAATACAAATCAAGATACCATTTGACACACCACGCCCACTACTAAGTGTCTACCCAAAGAAAAATAAACCATTATATAAGAAAGATACCTGTCCTTGTATGTTCATTGCAGCACTGTTCACAATAGCAAAATCATGGAATCAACCTGAGTGCCCACCCATGACTGACTGAATAAAGAAAATGTACCTATAGGCCATGGACAATTATGCAGCCATAAAAGAGAATAAAATCATGCCCTTTGTAGCAACATGGATGGAGCTGGAGAAAATCATCCTCAGTGCACTGAAAAGCAAACACTGCATGTTCTCACTTATATGCAGCAGATAAATGGCCAGAAAGATGGAAATAATAGACACCGGAGACATCAACAAGGAGAGAAATGGGGCGGGGCGTCAGTATTCAAAAATTACCTATTGGGTACAAGGCTCACCTCTGGAGACTGGGTCATCTGACACTCAAGTTCCACCTCTACTCGATGTATCCATGTTACAAACATGCACTTGAACTCCCTGGTTCTAAAAGAAAAAAATCTTTAGCATAAAATATTTAGAGACAAAAAGAGAAAGAGGTTGGGCTTCAGCATCAGCTGGGAGGAAGTATGATTTTTTCTTTTTGAGTTGGAGTCTCACACCGTCACCCAGGCTGGAGTACAGTGGCACACTCATGGCCACCCCAGCATCGACCTGCTGGGCTCTGGCTATCCTTAGGCCTCAACCTTCCAAGCAACTGGAACTACAGGCACGCGCAACCACACCGAACTAATTTTTTGATTTATTGTAGAGATGAGGTCTTGCCCAGTTGCCCAGGCTCTTCTCAAACCCGTGGGCTCAGGCAGTCCTCTCGCCTTGGCCTCCCAAAGTGCTGGGAATGACAGGCTTGAGCCACCGGGCCCAGCCAGGAACTATGATATTCAACGTGTCTGAGAATCCGCATGCAGGGCTAGCATTACTGTGAGCTGAGCCAGCACGTCTACATGCGACTAATTTCCAACATGTACATAAATGCTGTTGTGATACATAAAATAAAAGATTACTTAAAAGCTTTATTAAACTCACAGGAGTTTTGGGCCATACAACACGAAATGTAACTTCTGCTGTGAACGGGCCCTGGAATTACTTTTTTACAAAGAAGGCCTAATGATATAGCAGAATGCATCTTAGTCCTCCTAAGAAGCAAATCCAACGCGTTTTTTAAACAGCTCTTGAGCGCTGTCGCTTGTATTTCTACAATGGCTAAAGGTGCCAATTAGAAATAATTCCTTGCCATTTGCTTAAATAAAGAGGTATAGTGAGTTATTTAAGATCCACAGGGTGCCTCCTCTTTGTGTTCAATGCACCGTTAGAGGTTCCCCCACGTTAATGAAATGGAGTTGCTGTTGTGTTATTCTTGCTGTTTAATAATGATGAATTCGGCCATTTTCATAATTCAGATCGACTATCCCCACTTAAGCAGAAATGAACAGTGTATATATTTTGTAGATGATTGTTTTGCTGCTGCATTTGTTGACCTTTGCATTAAGTACCAGATCTCAAACCAGGCAAAGTGTGGACCAAAAGGAGGCCCAAACTTTACCTGTATAATGTCCTCTTATATACTTAATCCTGAATTGTACCCCACCTCCTTAAAATAAAATATTACCCAGCAATCCCCCTACTGGGAATATACCCCGAGGAACACAAATCATTCTACAAAAAAGATACCTGCACACACATGTTTGTGGCAACACGATTCACAATTGCAAAAACATGGAACCAACCATGCTGCCCATCGAAACTGGATAAAAAAAAATGTGGTACATATACACAATGGAATATTACATAGCCATAAAGAAGGACAAACATATGGACCTCACAGCAACTTGGATAGATTCAGAGTCTATCATACGGTGATCTGTCACAGAAACAAAGAACAGAATACCACATGTTCTCACTCATAAGCGGACGCTGAACATTTACCATAATACTATAAGAAAGGGATTGGCAGCAGTGGGATACTGCTGGGGTGGGTTAGAGGAGAACATAACATCAATAAGGATGCCTGATCTGAAACCAGGCAAAGTGGGGACCCAAGGGAGGCCCAAACTTTACCATACGATGCCCACTTGTATACCTTATCCTGAATTGTACCCCACATCTTTAAAATAAAACAAAAAATAGGCTGGGTTCGGTGGCTCAGACTGTAATCCCAGCACTTTGGGAGGCTGAGGCGAGTGGATTGCCTGAGCCCACGGGTTCAAGACCAGCCCGGGAAACTTGGCGAGACCTCGTCTCTACAATAAAATAAAAAATAACCAGGTGTGGTAGCACGCGTCTGTAGTTCCAGCTACTCAGAAGGCTGAGGCAGAAGGATCACTGGAGCCCAGAAGGTCAATGCTGGAGTGGCCGTGAGCATGCATGCCACTGTACCCCAGCCTGGGGGAAGGAGTGAGACTCCAAGTCAAAATAAAATAAAATAAAATAGAATAAAATAAAATATTTAAAAATATATGCCTTAGTACTGTAAAAAAAAAAAAAAAAGAATAATCTTTTTTGCTGCAAGTGTGAGAAAAATCATCTCAAAATGGATTAGGTAAAAAGGAGGAAGAATTGGCTCCTGAAACTTCAAGGCCCACCAGTACAGCTGCTTTCAGGCGTAGCTTGATCCAGGGCCCCAACAATGACAGCAGCCTCTGACTCTTGGCTGTGCTTCCAAGCCAGACTTTGTGCATTTCAGTCTTGTCCCCCAGAGCTTGAGGGTGGCAGCACGCCCATACTCTGCCAACTACAATGGTAGAGAAATAAAACGCTCCTTCCCAGAAGCACCAGCTGATGTCTCTGCACTCTGACTCAGATCACCAAACCCGTCCAAGGGAGGAAACGGGCTGACTGGCTTAAGGCAATCCAGATGTATCGTTAGAGCAGGACTGGTGTCAACCAGTCCCAGCCATGACAACCGAAAGTGGAAGAGAGAGAATTACCCATGGGAATCAGAGTACTGTTGCCAGATGGGACAGAGGTGGGGGCAAGGGACATGAGGGGAGGGGTGATGGGTATGACAAGGTGGGCGAGTTATGTTCCCTACAACTCCAAAGCCGATTTGGTGCTCCCTGAATTGGTTTGATTTTGAATTACACATAGCAGGCAAAACTTTGTTGTCAAAAGTACGCATTTTGGTTTTGGACTCCTGAGTTTCAAATCCCAGCTTCCCTTATTTACTTATTAGCAGTGTGATGAGGGCAGGTACTTAACCTCTCTGTGCTTGTTTTCTCTGTATTCGTCTGTTCTGCATTGCTTTAAAGGAAGGCCCGAAGCTGGGTAATTCGTAACAAAGAGAGGTTTATTTGACTCACGGTTCTGTATGGTGTCAGCATCTGCTGGGCTTCAGGTGAGACAGCCAACCTGGTGAGGCTTTCCCATGGCGTCAGAAGGCGGAGAGGGAACAGGCAGGTCACATGGCGGGAACAGAAGCAAGAGAGGGAGAGGAGGCGCCAGGCTCTTTTAAAACACCCAGCTCTTATGCAAACTAATACACAGAGTGAGAACTCACTCCTGATCGCAGAGAGGGCACCATGCCATTCGTGAAGGATCCGCCTCTGTGATCCAATTATCTCCACCAGGCCCCGTCTCCAGCACTGGGAAGCCCAATTCACCATGAGATGTGGAGAGGTTAAACACCCCAGCTATGCCACTCCCCTTCTATATGATGAAGAGGAAAATATCTATGTTACAGGGTTGTCGTGAGGATTAAGTCGGTTAGCGTTGACCAAGCATTTAGAACCATGGCCCATAGTAAGCACCGGTTATGTGTTTTACTTTTGTTATCACACTTAGATTGGCCATTGAAAGATCAAGCAAATGTGGACAGAGCTGAAAAAACGTATTGGCATTTCTGGCCAGGCTATCTGCATCCAGCTCATTTTATATGGTGATAAATGACAGGAGAGGCCTGCCTCCCCTCTGCATGGGTTTCATTTGTATTAATGGGGATGGACTCAGTTACACCATGACACCAAGCAGCTCCCAGATCTCAATGTCTTCCAGCAACAAGGGCTTATTTCTCATCGACACCACAGGCCCACACAGGTCCCTGAGAAGCTGTACCTTGATGTTATTCTCACTTTGGGACCCCAGGTAAGGTCACAGTCTGGGGTACTGTTGGTCTCCATAACAGAGGGAAAGCTATGGAGCAGAGACGTACAGATTCTTAAAGCATCTTCCCTCAAGTAACACATATCACTTCTGAGTAACATTTCAAAGCAAGCCTCGTGACAGGAAGTGAGTGGGACAGTGCAGCCCTACACAAGCCAGAAGGAAAGAGAAACAGCGTCTACTGACAACCCTAATGATCACCATGTTATTGGTCAGTATTTGTATGTGTAAGTGCCATATACTCAAGGGACATACAAACTTCTTAGGATGTTTAATTCCATGGCTCTACTCCGAGTATCCAGTCCTCTGAACGGTGGGTCTTTCATCAATATTGTCTGGCATTAACCTATCATATTCTGAACCAAAGGCTATCTTCTTATTTAGAAGAGGGAACGAGAGAATAGGTAAGACAAAACAGTGCTCAAAAACCTTTTACTTGTGTAACCTCACAATGAATCTTTCTTTATCTTTAAAATGAGAACAATCATACATATAAAGTTTCTGTAAGGATTACATGAGATCCAATCATCTCCACCAGGCCCCGCCTCCAGCACTAGGGAGCCCATCTCAACATGAGATTTGGAGAGGTCAAACACCCCAGCTATGCCACTCCCCTTCTATATAATGAAGATGAAAATGCCTACGTTACAGGGTTGTCGTGAGGACTAAGTCGGTTGGCATTTACCAACCATTTTGAACATTTATCATGCACAAGTGTCCTTAGTTTGGTTCTTTGTGCATGACAAATGCTCAAAGTACTATAAATAGGTTAGACCTTGAGAAATATACCAGTTTTAGACATTTTTTCCTATGGTGATTAACCACGGAAACAAAATCATGGATATCATCACCCACTGTGAATGAGGATGGAGAGATTTCAACCTTTCAGGTTTCTGCCTGCTAGGGACAGATAGACTAGAAGGATCTCAATCTCTCTTTCTCTCTCTCTCTCTTCCCCCTTCTCTTCTTTTTCTCTTTCTTCTCTCTCTTTCTTCTTTTTAATCTCCTCCTCTTCTCCTCCTCCTTCTCCTCCTTCTCTTTTTGGAAACAGAATCTATCTCTGTTGTCTAGGCTGGAATGCAGTGGCACAATCGCAGTTTATTGCAGCCTTGAACTCCTGGGCTCAAGCAATCCTCTACCTCAGTCTCCTGAGCAACTGGGACTAAAAGCATGTGCCACCACGCCCAACTATTTTTTTTTTTTCTTTTCAGAAAGGTAGATTCTCACTTTGTTGCCCAGGTTGATCTCAAACTCCTGGCCCCAAACAATCCTTACATCTCAGCCTCCCAAAGTGCTGGGATTGCAGGCATGAACTACAGTTACCTGGCCAAGAGATACTATTTTTGAGGAGGCAAGAGAACTTACGCAGCTGAGGAAATAGACCAGGTGCCAGGCTGTTTTTATGGATGTATGATCCATGTGGTCACACAGGGCCTCATGATTCGTTTGTGAACAAGGAACCCCACATTTTTCTTTTGTATGGGGTTCCCCAAATTTTGTAGCCAAACCTGTCAGGTGTAAGTGATTCCACAGAGCCTCTGGTTTCTCCTACCGTCTCCCCATCACTTCCCTGATGGAATTTAGTAGCAGTGACAACTTAGATAGTAGAGCTCCAGCCTCAAGGAACACCCACAAGTAGGGAGGAATCAGTACTCACATGCCCCCAGAGACAGCAGGGTCCTTTTTGGGGTCTTGGGGTCACAAGTGGGAGGGGGTGGCTGGTTTCAGGCATAGAGCATTGCCAATGGCTTCTCTAGCTTTGACCCCCTGGGAAGTATGACCCAGTTTTAGGGAAAACAGCAGTGCATCTATCTGGCAGGAAGAAAGGAGGATAGATGTGTAGGTTACATAGTACAAAGTGATCACACTCGAAGCCTGAAACCTTGAGGTTTTGCTCTAAGTTACTCAGTGGGGAGCAAAACAGAGATGCTCATCTTTCTCCCACAGGGGACAATGATTACAGGGGTCCGTAAACACAGCAAGGATCAGGACTGACTGTAGACTTCCAGTTCAGGGGCTTCAGCAGGTGCTGACTGAGGGTGGGTGGTGAGACCCAAAGAGTCCAGGTAGCCTCCAGAGCAGCTGAGGTCAGCCGGCCTGAAGCTTCAGGGCCTGGCTGTCTCACAAGGGATGTTGGACCAACCGCTGACACACTCTTGGGATTGCAAGGTGTCACAGACTGAAGCACCTCAGGGACAGGAGACATCCTTGAGTTTCTTATCCTTTTGACAATGGTAAAACTTTTTTTTTTTAATGTGTGGAAAAGAATACAAAACACACATTATGTGCTCATAATTCAGCTTTAGCATACTCCGACATTTTGCCATATTTGCTTTAGGTCTTTTTGTTTTTAAGGGAAGTGTTTCTAATCAACAAAAGCCTTCCTTTAGCCCTCATCTAATCTTCTTTCCTTCCTTTCATAGATGAAGCTGAGGTGTGGCTTCTACTTTTACTACAAATGCAGGTACTCACAAATAATATGCTGTGGTATTTTCAAGGTTTTCGAATTTTACAGCAGTGGGCATCAAGCAGTTTGTATTTCCTGGCTACTCAAGATTTTCATATGTGTTTGACATGCATCCATGTCATTAGACAAAGTTCTAGTGCATCATTTTAATTATCAATAGCATTTCACTAAATGAACGAACATATAGCTTATTTAGTTATCTATAATGTATTTATATAAATATATATGCATAATGTGTAATTATATATTTTTTCAGAGACATTTTTTCAGAGACAATGGACATACTTCACTTTACAGAGAATATTTTGTTCTTCACTTTACAGAGAATATTTCTAAAGTGTCAACACTAAGTATGATTCACTAGAGGCTTTTAACTGTTCTTTTTGTTGTGTTAAGGAAATTTCTTGAAATTTCTAGTTTGCTGAAAGTTTTTATTATTTTACTAAATGATTTTTTTTTTGCATCTGCAACAGCCATGTGCATTTCCTCTTTGAATCTGTTACAATCATGCATTTCTTTGCTAGGTTTTTAGGGCAGACACTTCTTATTGACTACTAAGTATTTATTTTTCCCCATTTCTCTTGAGGAGAGAATCCTGATTTTGTTTGTGTTCAGGAAGCAGTAGAGAAAACCAATTATGATGATATTTTTCAGGCTTTTGCATCCTCTCTTTCAGCCAAAGATGGTATTCTGGTCAGTCTGGTTCTGATTTGAACATGGTATTTCACTGGAAAGACTCCAGGGGAAAATAAAAGGAAAAAACATGACAGATGAAACCCTTCACCAATCCTTTTTCTTCCTTTCCTAAACCCGTATCTAATGTTGGAGCTGGTAACCACCCATGTACAACCATAAGTATTAAACTAAAAAAAGTCTCTACTCTAGGTATTGGCAAGCCACTGTGAGCCAACACCAGCAACTGACTACCTCCAGACTTTTTATGGTATAAGTAAGATGCATGCCTGTTTGTTCAAGTTGTTCTAAACAAGTTTCCAGTTGCTTGAACTTGAAGCTGTTTCTAACCTGCAAAGTTCCCATGATAACTTTGTATAGTTGAAATAGACACTACTCCGTCGTTATGCATTTTAAGTACAATATTGTATTTATTCCTCTAATACATTATTTAAGTTTTTTGCATCTGTATTCATTGGTGAGCTTGGTCTATAATCTTCCCATTAAATACTCTTTTTTTGGCCTACTTTTGATAGATCCATAAAAATAGAAGGGCAACTCTCCCTCTATCTTTGGAATAATTCATAGTAAGTGATGCTTATGTGTTAATATTAAAGGTTCTTGTCTGGGTCTGATACTTTTCTTGGTGAATAAAGATCTCATTATTAATTTAGTTTCTCCAGTGACTAGATGTACGTTACAACAATCTATTTCTTCTTAAATTAACTTTGGTAATTATGGTTTGTTTGTGTGGATTTTTCTTCCTGTGAATTATCTGCATTATGTAAGATTTCAACAATACTGGAATAAAGTTGCTCGTGAATTTTCTTATGGTCTTGTCATCTTCAATGTGTCTAAATTGTCTTGTGTTTCATTTCTAATATTATTTGTCTATGTACTGTTTCTTTTTCTCATGATCAATCTTATCAGTTTATATATTGCATTAGTCTTTGCAAAGACCCAGCTTTTTAACTTTTATTTTTTCTCTTCTTTTTTTCTATGTTATTATTTTCTGCACTTGTTTCTTTCTGTTTACTCCAAATGTGCACTGCTGTTTCCTCTACCTTCTTGAGCTGATTGCTTTACTCATTTTCAATATGTCTTGTTTTAAAATTTATACATTCAAGGCTACCACCTTCCCTTAAAGTCTTCTCTAGCTGCCTCCTGACTGGATGTGTAGTGATTTCACTGTCATTTGGTTCCAAATATTTCACAGATTCTCTTATGGTTTCTGCATTGACCCATCAGTTATGTAGAATCATGTCTTTTAGTTTTCAACTATTTGAGACTTTTTTTCCTTCCTTTTATCATTGATTTCTGATTTTATTGCATGGTAGAATTTGGACTATAGGGTGAGGATTCTTTAGCATCTGCTGAGATTCCTTTGCCAAGGCTGCTGATCAATATTTGTATATGCACATGGCCTTGAAAAGAGTACATATTCTCTGTTGAGTTCAGGATTATTCATGTCAATTAGGTCAACATTACTGATTTTGTTGTTTAAATTCTCCACATGCCTAGGTAATTTTTGTTTACTTCACTTACCAGTTTCTAAGGGGTTTAATGTGTAAATCTTTATTGAAATAGTGTATTTGTCTACTTATATATATGTATTAGTATATATATTATATATTAATACATATATATTATATATATTATGCCTATATCTATATATATTATGTCTATATATATTACATATATATTATGTCTTTATATATATATAAAGTGTATTTGGGGAGTGCTCGGAAACAAGATGGTAATATCTCTAGAGTTAAAAGGAATTTAATCAACACAAACATTTTTTCCTGAAAGTTTATTTTGTCAGTTGATAATATTATTGCACCATCCTTCTTTTTTAAAAGTGTATTTTTTTTAAAGTGTATACTTTAAAATCCAAACATTATTAAAAGATAACATGTGCACAATGTAAGTTCCTTCCCATTTCTGTCTCCTTTCCTAGTTTCCATTCCCAGAAGCAAACTATTGCCAGTTCATGTTATACTTTTGTAGATATGCTATGAAAATGCATTTATATTGGGTTTTCTGTGAATTTGTTCTTTTTTTTCAGAAGTGCTAATTCTTCTGTTTGTTGTACTTATGACTATCATACTTTCACTTCGTTTGACTTTTATTTTTATTTTAAGGATATGGGGTACAATTCAGGATTAGGTCTACAAGTGGTCATCATACAGGTCAAGTTTGGGCCTCCCTTGGGTTTCCACTTTGCCTGGTTTGAGATCAGATACCTTTATTGATGTTGTGCACCCCCCGCCTCCAGCAGTATCCTGCTATTGCCAATCCTTTTCTTACAGTATTATTGAAATTTTTGTATTGTGAGCTCATCTTCTGAGAGGGTAGTTGTTGCTTGGTTTTGTCATTAGAAATTCATGGATCCTGCGCTGTGGAAGCATCTCTGAAGAACTCATCACAAACGATAGGAGTTGTTGGTAACTGCCGTGACCACGGGAGCTTTCTTAGAAATCTTTCTGGGCTGGGCTCAGTAGCTCAGCCTGTAATCCCAGCACTTTGGGAGGCTGAAGCGAATGGATTGCCTGAGCCTGTAGGTTCGAGACCAGCCTGGGCAACTTGGCCAGATCTTGTCTCTATAAATAAAAAATTAGCTGGGCTTGGGAGCATGCAGAAGAATCACCAGAGCGCAGCAGGTCAATGCTGGGGTGGCTATGAGTGTGCCACTGCACTCCAGCCTGGGTGAGAGAGTGAGACTCCAACTCAAAAAAAAAAAAAAGAAAGAAAAGAAACCTTTCTGCAATTTCCATTTAGTTCATTCAGTTGGGCTATGCCGCACACAGCCCTTTCCTACTAGAATGTTGCTGTTTTCAACTTCCATGCCTCTACCTGCCACTACGGTCTTGCTGAAAAACTGGGCCCTAGATTCTACTTAAACAGTCATTGAACTGAGCATAGAGTCTACAGTAATTTTATCCTAACACTTTGAGTATACTATTTATTTCACTTTCTTCTATGGAATTCACCCTTTAGAAGAAAGTTCTAGCAAAATAAAATTATTTTACCTTCCCTCTATTATCTTTTCTGAATCAAAATCTCTCAAAATCCTCTAAATGCTCAGATCTTTAAGTCTATGACTGACAAAACTATCTTTTCATAGGTATACAATATTTAACCATGTAAAGCCCTGGTCAATGACTCTTAAATTGGAAAACAATAATATCATCATAGTTCAAGTACTTTTAGAGATGTCACTTTCAGCATTGGGACTGACATCTCTTTCTCTTAAAAAATAGCAATGGTGCCAAAGTCTTGATCATCTTAGAAGTTTTGCAAGTTGCAGTCAGCAAAAGCTCTAGTCAACAGGATAGATGGTCAAATTGTGTTCAAAGATGACTGCAAAGTAGTGAAACATTATTTTGTGAGTTTCCTAAATAACCCCCAAAGGTAGGACTGAAAGACAGCTTCTAAAATTATTCTAAACAGTGGCATAGCTATCTGAATAAGTTTGAAAACTCCCCTCTGGCAAGCAAGTTGTTTGTTAGACGAGCATTGTTTCTAGGATGAAAACATGAGTTTATGGAGTCAGACAGAATTCAGCTTGTGCCTGACTTTACCACTTACTCATATGTGTGACTTTGGGCAAATTATTAAGCTTATTGATAATTAGTTTCTCAGTGACATTAGAATAATTATACTTATCTCACAAAGTTTGTGCCTGAAAATGCCTTAAAGTGTAAATGATCAGAAATAAAAAAGAAATCCCTATAAATTTCAAAAAAAAATATTATGCATTCCTGAATTCCAACAGTGACACCATTTATCCCCAAACCACACCAAAACTCACAATAATGGTCACAATTTCGTCCATAGTTACCATGATTAGTGTCATACAGCCGAACAAGGCAGCATCTTCATTAATTGCTTTATAATTTGGTGATTTTTTTCACCTCTAGTTAAGTTCTTCCTTAGCTATAGTGCACCATATTCACACAACTACACTCAAAAAAACACATACAACGCAATGTTTGAGTAATTCGCTTTTAGTGCAGAAACAAAACAATAAACAAAAGCATAGCTGTACAAAAGAAAACTATGAATTAATTATGTTTATGGAGTCCAATGTATGGGGATGCCAGGAGCTCTCTGGGGTCCAACTTTAGGCAAATAAAGCTACCATGATGGCTCCATTCCCAGTTCTCAACTCTGCGGGACTATGCAGAGTCCATGTCAGTCTTTGTAAATGCAAATAACACAAATAGCTCACAGGCTAGAGAAGGGCTCCAGAAATGGGTTTTTTTGTTTTTGTTTTTTTTGAGTTGGAGTCTCACTCTGTCGCCCAGACTGGAGTGCAGTGGCCGCTCTCGGCCACCGCAGCCTCGACCTGCTGGGCTCCAGCGATCCTTCCGCCTCAGTCTTTGGAGTAGCCGGAATTACAGGCATGCGCCACCACGCCGGTTGATTTTTTGATTTACTGTAGAGATGGGGTCGCACTGCCCAGGCGGGTCTCGAACCCGCGGGCTCAGGCAATCCACTCACCTCAGCCTCCCAAAGGCGCGGGATGACAGGCTGAGCCACCGAGCCCGGCAAGAAATGGAGTTGTCAAACCCAAATGGGCTTATCTGTGGGTACGCCCATACATGAGATAAATATTATATTTAGCACATGTGTGGCAAATGAAAAATGGTGAATTAATGACAATTGGTGTACCACATTGCCTCGGTTTTATGATTACATCTTTCTTTTTTTTTTTGAGTTGGAGTCTCACTCTGTCTCCCAGGCTGGAGGGCAGTGGCCGCTCCCGGTCACCGCTGCCTCGTCCTGCTGAGCTCCTGCGATCCTTCCACCTCAGCCTTCCAAGTAGCTGGAACTACAGGCGCGCGCTACCACGCCCATCTAATTTTTTGATTTATTGTAGAGATGAGGTCTCGCCAAGTTGCCCAAGCAGGTCTCGAACCCGCGGGCTCAGGCAATCCACTCACCTCAGCCTCCCAAAGGCACGGGATTACAGGCTGAGCCACCGAGCCTGGCTGATTACATCTTTCTAGTCAACTTTTTATATTTGACTCTACAAAAGATAAAACTCACCTCTTTTTTTGTCTTGTCACAACTGATTTCATGTTTACATGGCTCTGATTCTGTTTTCTTGATGAATTTTTAATTTTATTTATATCTTCTTCTACATGTTGCCATCCCCATCGCTTCATGAAAGAAATCTATTTGGAAAGATGTATAATTGGCTTGTGGCTTCAGCAAGAGTCAATATGTCATTAAGTACTTACATTCCCAAAAGAAGATAAATCGGTAAGAAGTTAAAAGACGATGTTTTATGAAATACAAGTTTACTAGTTAAAGAATTTTCTTTGATGGCTTGAATTTTTCTCTAGAGAAAAAGTAGTCAAAACTCATTATATTTATAACAGATTTATAGTTGTTGCCATATTCAAATTTTCTCTGCAACTTTTATTTAACACGGTTTTCTCTTCTTTAAGTGACCTTTGTCCCCAAACTCAGAGCCAGCTTATAATGAGCATGGGACCCTGTTGTGGAAACTATGACAAAGCAGTGTCAGGGATTTTAATGAGAAGAGAAAATACCAGGAGGAAAAAAATAATGGTAGAGTCCAATGTTCATTTAGATCAAATTAAGTAAAAATATTTGCTTTAGGAGTAGGGCAGGATCAAATCTTCATCTCCCTGGTACAAAAACTACCATGAGTCAAATCCCATGGAAAAGAGAACAATGACCCTTTTCATTCTTCTACCTCTCAGGTCCACCCAGTGGTATCATGAGCAAGCCACCAAGCATGACCCACCACACGGGCTTCGTGAGTTTCACATACAGAAACCATTCTTCTCACAAGGAGCAAGTCCAGTCTGATTCACCCTTAAATCACATGGTGATGATTTTGGCCCTGCATGCTGCGTTACGATATGTGGTTCTGCCACCAAACACAGGTGTCAGTCACCAGGTGAGCTAGAAGCATGTGAGCATCACTGAGAAAACACCCTTGCGGCCGTGCTTCCTCATGCAACTCTGTCAAATGTCACCCTCCAATCCCACCTTTTTCTCAGTGGTACACATAGGCCCTAACATCCTTCTCAAACAATGCTCAGTGTGTAGAATTCTCTCAGGGGCAAGGGGCCCTGAATAGTAACCAGAGATTTAAATTAAATATAACTGATGACAGCAATGAACATGAAAAAAGTCCAGATTTGCTTAAAAAGAGCAAATAACATTCCCCATTCCAATCTTTTTTAAAAAGAAACAATCCTTAACATATCTGAACTCTAACTTCATCATACGTATGAAAAGCTTTTTTTTTAAAAAAAAGCTGATCTTCAATTTAAAATTAGAGGAATAATACATATTTTATTATGGTGTTGCTTTAGGTGTTTTGTGTTAAAAATGATGTTTTTAAAGCTGTTGGTAATTTCTAAAAGGTCATAGAGAGACATATACAAGAAGATAAAATTTATCATTTAGGAGTTAGAACATCAAAAAGGAAACTGTATACATTCAGTTATTTTTTAAGACACAATCAACTGTCTCAATTGAATTACCTGGTGATTAACAGAAAAATATTTTAAAAGACAGATAAGACAGTCCTGATACTGGCTGCACCTAGCAGGTTGTTAGCAGGTTGGGAGATAAAAGTACATATAGGGTTTCAACATCATGACCCTGACGTTTGATCCTCAGATAAGGATTTCCACCATGGAGGAAATGAAATATAGCAAAGTATGATTAGATCACAATGTTCAGAGAGGAGAGACCTTATTTATTTATTTTTTTATGATGCAAGAATAGAGGCATTGTTTTATTTCTCTTTCAGCTGACATGTATTTCCCTAAGTGTAAAAATAAGGAAGCAACGTTGAGTCCATTTTTATGTCCTACTTAATTTCTTCCTTGGAATGCGAAAACAAATTAAGAGACTGAAATAGCTATAACCTTACTTACATACTTTGGTGGACATTTATGCTTTACAAAATTCTTTGATTTTCATCATCTCTCTTGATTCTCACCACAAACCTGTTAGGTAAACTGGTCAAGATGATTACTATTCTTACTTTATAAAAGGAGGAAAAATGCTCAAAGAGGTGAAGTGATTTCCCCGAGACCAAATCATCCCTGTCTGAGCCAAGACTCCAACTCTGTCTTGTGAATGTGCAGCCGGGACATTTTCTCCACTAATTCACGTTTTTTTCTTCCTGTTCTCTTGCCTCCATTTTTGACTCGGTCACCGTGGATATCATCAAGTCCCATGTTGGCAAACAATTTTTATTGCAGCAGACTCAGGAAGCTTTTAGCCAACATAACTGATGTCAGTTTGGTTTAAGATTTACATCCGAGGAATAGTGGAAACTTCCCTCTCCCGTGCCTATTTTTGTCTGGGACAAGCACTTATCCAATGTGTGTGATAATTTGTGATACGGATGTGTGGTCCAGCAAGAGAAGCACCAAATGTTTGCATATATAAAAGAGCAATTGAAATACTTTATTATAATCCTTTGCAAAATGTAGTAAAGTTCTTTTTCCCTACTAACGTTTGTTTTAGGGGAACATCTTGATGATGCTGTAGTCCTAATGACCACACAGCAAAAAAAGACGAGAGAAGGAGGGAAGGAAGGACCTTGGGATGCCTCTAAGCTCCAATTATGGTGTTCAGAAATCAGGATGTGTCTTTGCTGTTTCGTTTTGTTTGTTTGTTTGCATTTAACAGTGTATTTAAATGAAAATCCAGTAAATAAGCCAATTTTTATGGTAGAAAAATAGGGTATTTTTCAGCAGAGTTCATGATCCCATTAGTCAAGACATACAAGATTTCACTGCTTGAAAACAGAGTATCACCCTGCAAAGAGATGGATATGAGTGATGAAAATTCATAGCACATAGTTGTAGAAGAGTTGAAGGCAATTTGTTCCTGCAGTTTCCTGACAGATAGATTCCTGTTCTTCTGTAAATACCCAGGAGGCAAGGTTAGTTCATAAGTTACAGAGAAGGTACTGCTTCTCCACTAACCAAAATTAAAAGGCGTCTCTGCAGCCCTGAGTGATATGGGGGTGCATTGGGTAATTAAAGAATTGATAAGCAAAGCATCCTGGCAGGGAAATTGTAAAGAAGGGTTGGGACACTTTAATTTGCTTGTCACAAAGTCAAAAGCAAAGATGTTGTGGAAATGGAAATAAGCCAGATAATAATAATGACGCAAGCCAGTGTCTACAGAGTGCCTGCTCTGGGTCAGACACTGTGCTTTTACAGGAAGCCTATATGTGAATTATGTAATTACCCACCTCATGGGTGAGGGTATCAAGGTTTAGTGAGGCGACGTGACTCCCACCATCCCAAAAGTGAATGGTTTTGCTGTGCTCCCAATCCAGCTCAGGAAAGAGCTCGAGAGAGCAAACCAGGCATTCAGGTTCTAGCTCCTGGTTTGGACAATTCATACGATGTTCATGCACTTTTGTTTCTTCACTGGTAAAATCACAAGCCTCGATCATTTTTAATCTGTATTGGGCAAACTCCTGAGGTGGAGAAGGATCGAAAAACAGGCTTGGGTTGATGGTAAGCTATCCATGTAATGCTGTAGACTGATGTATTTTGCTTGTATATGTGCTTCTATTTCTGGAGGTGTGTAGGTTTGTTTTTGTAATATTAAAATAAACTTAAATTTATTTCTGAATCCATAGATTCTTTGTTATGATGTGTGTTCTCAAACAGTAAACTAAAAGAGTTATTATTATCAAATTGGGACTCCTGAACATTTTTTTACATCAAAATTGGGCTTTTGATTCTTCAAAAGTGAGAAGTCAAGCCAAGATGATATCAAAACCTTCCCAATTGTAAATTTCAGTGATTGCAAGAGACAATTTAAATGACTTGATTATTAATTTTTAAAAGTTGCAAGAGTAATATGTTTAGGTTACATTTATCCCATTCATACATGGAGTTCACACGCTGCTTTTTTTTTTTTTTTTTTTTTTTTGGCAAGAACAGTGAATGCCCTGAATGTTTTGTTGAGAGAGTCATTGAAGAACAGAAGTGGGTAGATTTAGCAACGGCTGTTCCTTTGAACCCTCGGTGGTGTTTTTTGGCATAAATTGTCCATGTTCTCTGTAATTGGCAGTCAGTTTGGCAAAGCTTCGGAACTCTTAGATTTTGTCTAGGTTGGATGCTTGAAGAAAATTCATAATTGAATCAGAAATCAGTCATCTAGGTGTTCTAGTACACGGAACTTCTCTCAGTCTGCCCACTGAGAGTGGTGTGGCTGATTTTGAACTACTTCAAATGAGTAAAGATTGCTCTCCTCAGAGGGTTCAGATGACAGCTGATGGCCCTGCTTGGGAATAAGGTGCACAGTTCTTCTTTCGTTCATATGATATGTAACAAGCTAGCTCTCATCAGACACCTAGCCTCTATTATGGCCACTAAGGAAGTCCCTTTACTTATGCACACTGACCAGGCAGTCAACTGTTACCAACCTTCTGAAGGGCAAGTTGGTGATGGTCAAAATGGCCAGCCTCATCTCTAAATCTAGTCAGGCTGAGCTGCTCATCCTTCTGGAGACATGGTATGGTGACACAACCTTTTCCCTTCTCTCTGCCAGGAACGTCCTTCCAAATTACCTCGTGAAAACTTTCAGCAGAATGTTCCTTCACCTCCCCTACTTTGTTCCCATAGTATCCAGCAACCTCTTTCTTTGTTCTTATTCTACCATAGGTAGAATAAGATGAGGCTGGCCATTTGACTCAGTAGTTTACCTTCTAAGAATTTGTCACACACACACACAAATAATCATGTATGTGCAAAATATTTTGAATTAAAGATGTTGACCATACTGTTATTTAAGAGAAATTGTAAATGATATAAGTAGATGAAAATGGAGATTTGGTTAAGGACACTCTACTGTATCCATGTGGAAACACTACGCAGCCACAAAAATATTTGCAAACCCAATTTAAAGGCAATAAAAGGAATCATGTTAATAGAGGCAATTGGGCTATAAAAATAGGTTTAGGGTATGATTTAAATGAAATGTTAAATTTATTTTAAAATAGATTAATGATTTCATTGTTTTGATTTTTCTTAAATAGAAAACCTGCCATGCATTGAGAAATAGGGGCTGGGGTATATCATTGTCTTTGTTGTGACAGTAGTGGTGGTTGTACTCAGCACACCATGATTGCTCCCGCTTTGGACTGCTGTAGCCAGGGTCACTCATATTGTCGCATGATTGGCTAACAGAAGTTTTCTCAAGTCATCTGTTGGAGACCCCACTTAGTCTCATACTCATGACCCTGTTTTACTCTCTTCTCAGTCATGTGAAGTTACCTTAGTCAGCTTTTTTATGTGTGCATATGATTGTTGTTTGTTTCTTCTCAAACAACTGTCTGTGAGAAATGAGACCTATCTGACCTCTTTCCTGCTATCTTCCCAACATTTAGAACCATGACAGACACAGGATAAGTGCTCAGTGTTTGTCAAATGAATGATTTTTCAGCTGTGTGAGTCATGAATCATGTTTCTGTCATTTCTGATGAGTCTTTGGTGTTCTTTGATTCTAATTTAAGGTATAACATGATATTTTGGTATTTACCAAAAATGAGTCTATCTACCAATAATTGTCAAACACTTCCACCTCATGTGTGTTATCTCTATTATTCACTTGAAAATCATTCACTGAGTCTTTGCCATGTGCTAGCGATTGTGTGAGGAGAAGACATATATAAAATGAAAGTTAGACTTGCCCTTCGGAGGCCCATGGTTAATGGGACATACGGAAAACAACATAGGATGGGACAGACCGTTAACCTATGGTAGAATAAGAACAAAGAAAGAGGTTGCTGGATACTATGGGAACAAAGTAGGGGAGGTGATGGAACATCTTGCTGAAAGTTTTCACGAGGTAATTTGGAAGGACGTTCCTGGTAGAGAGAAGGGAAAAGGTTGTGTCACCATACCATGTCTCCAGAAGGATGAGCAGCTCAGCCTGACTAGATTTAGAGATGAGGCTGGCCATTTAGGCAAGGAAATCACTGCAACTGATCTTGGGCCATGCTAAGTATGACTTTTTTCCCATAATCAATAGGGAAGGATAAAGAATCTCAAGTTGAGGATCCCACGATGGATAAAGCCTACATTTAAAATCAACAGGGATTCAATTTCTTGGGAAAGTATACTCTGCATGTACTAGCCATTATCCTTGATTCTATCTTTTTTCACAGTCCTAGCTCCCACCTATAAGAACTAAGCCCTGTAATTTGAGCTTTAATGTGTATGTCGAACAATCTATCTAAGTCCCTTCATCTTCATTCTCTTACTCTCTGTCTAGGCAGCATCCGTTCCTGCTTGGACCTCTGCAGTAGTCTCTTAATCAGTCTTCCTGCTTAAATCTTGTTTCTCTTCCATCTATTTTCCATGTAGCAGGCAGGGGCATGTTCTGAAATCATGAACAAAAACATGCTACTCTCCTACTTGAAAAATCTCCCATTGCCCTTTGAATGAAATCTAATCTCCCTCTGATGATCTGTAAACCCACCGAAGAGTCCAGCCTCTACTGATCTTTCCAGGTTATTGTGCATCTCTCTCTCTCTCTCTCTCTCTCTCTCTCTCTCTCTCTCTCTCCCCCCCCTTTACCCAAAAGAAAATAGCCAAGTTTGGTCTCTTTTCCGTGTCTCAGAAACACCAAGCTCTACCTTGCCATAAATTATTCACAAGGTGTTTTGTCTACTTGAAATGCTTTTCCACCTACTTCACTTGGTTGGGTCTTTATCATCTTTCAGTATCAGGCTAAACTTTTTCACATTGCCTAATTACTCTCTCAAAGTAGATTCTCAAAAAATCAGCCGGGCATGATAGCGCATGCCTGTAATTCCGGCTACTCGGAAGGCTGAGGCAGAAGGATCACCGGAGCCCAGCAGGTCGAGGCTGCGGTGGCTGGGAGCAGCCACTGCACTCCAGTCTGGGTGACAGAGTAAGACTCCAACTCAAAAAAAAAAAAAAATAGATTCTCCCCTCCTATGCTGGCTGGCTTCCAAGATAGCCCACAAGATGCCCCAGTGATCCTTCCTACCTAGTATTCATGACATTATTTAGTCCCTGTATCAGTGGCCCAAGGCTGCCATAGCAAATTACCACAAACTAGATGGCTCAGGACAACAGAAATTTTTTCTCTCCTAGTCCTGGAAGCTAGGAGTGCAAAATCAAAGCGTTGACAGGGCCATTCTCCCTCCAAAGCTTCTACAGAAGAATCAGTCCTTGCCTTCCAGCAGCTTGTGGTTGCCTATATTCCTTGGCACTCTTGGACTTGTGGGTGCATCACTGTAGTCTCTGCCACCATCTTCATATGGCCATCTTCCTTGTGTGTCTGTCTTCAAATCTCTCTCTTTTTATAAGGACACCAGCCATTGGACTTAAGGCCCACCGTATCAAATATAACCTCATCTTAAGTGGAGCACTTATGTAAAGACTCTATTTTCAGAGAAGATCACATTCATAGGCACTGTTGTTAGGACCTCAACATATCTTTTTGTCCAGGACAAATTCAACTGACAAGTGTATCCTCCCACACTGGATAGGACTAATCTGTGCAAAGAATCGGATAAAAGGAAATGACAGTACATGACTTCTGAGGTCAAGTAAAAAAGGCATTGCAGGCTACCCCCTTGCTCTCTGGGGTCACTCGCTCTGGACAAGTGAGCCCATGCTCAGAAGACATTCAGACAGCTGTGTGGCTAGTTCATGTGGTAAGGAACCTCCTGCCAACACCTGGCACCCACTTACTGGCCACATAAGTGAGTCACTAAGCTGACCCCCAATTCTAACCAAGCTTCCAGCTGATGACATCTCAAGTCAACATCGTCACTACAACTTCATGAGAGGTCTTGAGCCAGAACCATCAGCTTACGCAAGTTCTGAATGACTGACCCTTGGAAGCTTTGAGATAACAAACATCTATTATTTTAAGCCACTAAGTTCAGGATAATTTGTTACACAGTAGTAGCAAATCAATACATCTCTTATTTTCTGTGCTTATTACAAAACACGTTTTTAATAAAATTGTATCTATTATTGATAAATTATTTAGCAAAAGAATTAAATACAATAATCTTAGGTAACATCTAAATCCATGTTTACCCATCCACTGTTACATCAGCAAGATATGAAAATGCCCAAATGCCCCTAGAAAGAAAGAACAATCCTGCTAAATTAGCAAAAGAAGACCTATCACTTATTACAAAATAAACAAACTACTGATACACAAAAATCTGAATGAATCTCAAGAAAATGGTGTGTGAATAAGCCAGAAACAAAAGAGTATATGCCATATGATTCTATCTACATAAAACTCTAGAAAGGGACACATCTAATCTACAGTGGCAGAAAACAGATTGGTTCTTGCCTGGAGCCAGGGGTGAAGGGGCAGCTTTGCTACAAAAATGAACAAGACAATCTATTAAGGTGATGGTGATGGCCTCCCTGTTGATTGGTGTGGTCACGTGGATATACACGTTCTTCAAAATTCATCAAACTGTGTCCTTAACACACACGCATTTATTATAGGTAAATTATATCTCAATATAGCTGATGAAAAGAATATACAATTTTCTGAGCATTCATTGAGTCAAGTGCTTTACATAATTATATCTAGTATAAAAATGACAGCCTTATTTTTGGAAAATGGGTTGAGCCTTCGGTAAGTGACATCTCCAAAGCCACACGGGGTTAAGTCCAAATCTTTTGCTGGTTCAATATGCTTTGTTAGAGCTAGACAGAACTTTGCATGCCTTTGAATCCAAGAATGGCAAAACCTAATATTTTCAGGAGCTCAGGACCAAAAGTGCATAGTTGAGGACTGGGAATAAGTCAATACGGAGAGGGTGGCACTCTATTTTTTGCACGGCGGGGTTGGAGGGAGGAGCAAAATAAATCATACTCCAGGGTCACAGTTAACCTTTGGACATTTCGTGGCTAAGGAATCTGAAACTAAAGAGATTAAATAACTTGCCTGTGGTCTTCCAGCTGCTGAGTGGCCGGTCTCCTGGGGAGAGAGACAAGTTGATGTCGGTGGAAGAGGAAAAAAGATGAAAGTGGGAAGAAACATACTTAAACTAAAACCCCAGTATGCAAGAAACGATTGCACGTATGCGTTTATTTAAGTTGAAAACTTAGTAGATTACATAGCACATCTCAGCTTTATTGACTAATCCATTTGGCGGTTCACTGTTCCATCCACAGAGCATTTATTGAGCTCCCACTGCATTCAGAACACTAGGCTTGGAGACCTACCCACCCTTTGCACTAAGTGTACCATACTCTTTGAATTTCCACATCAGCTCCTGTCAGCCTCCCCCTCGTCAAGCAACTCCTTTTTTTTGAGTTGGAGTCTCACTTTGTCTTCTTGGCTGGAGTGCAGTGGCACACTTATGACCACGACAGCCTCGACCTGCTGGGCTGAGAGGATCCTTCCACCTCAGCCTTCCAAGTAGCTGGAACTACAGGTCTGCGCCACCATGTTCGTCTAATTTTTTGATTTATTGTAAAGACAGGGTCTTACCAAGTTGCCCAGACTGGTCTCAAACCCCTGAGCGCAGGCAATCTTCTCGCCTTGGCCTTCCAAAGTGCTGGGATGACAGGCTTAAGCCACCACGCCTGACCAAGCAACTCCTTTTATGACGTGTGTCACTACTGCACCTGTTGAACCTTGTTCTGCTGCCCCTGTTTCCAGTGATGTGTAATATACACTTTAGACTTTATGATATCCCTGTATAATGCTGTGTGGGCCACTAATTGTTTTAAATGTGTATGTCTTATCTTCCAAGCTAATTTACAGGAGCTTTCTGAGCAATAGAAATGTAAATATCTTGAAATGGCTTAATGGCCCCATGGAGCATGGCACCAGAGTAGGCACATAAAAGATGCTCCTTCCATTCTTACAAATTGATTATCCTGGTGTTTTGAGATAGCGGCATGTCTTAGGCTGCATTGCTCAGAAGCCCGACCTGCAATCAGGATTTGCGTGTGGGTAGTTTATTTAGGATGTGATCCCTGGAAGCACTGAGAGAGATATGGAAAAGTGAGATGAAAAGACAGAAACGTTCACATGCAGATGATAGTGTGGTTACCGGGAGTTCAGTCCCACTGGGGACTTCTCGAAAAGCCTAGAGAAGACACCTTTGAGGTATCCAACCTCAGGGCTGAGGAACAGGAGTATCCCACCCATCCCTGGTGGAGGGTGGAGAGCTGCTTTCTGGGCATTCTAAGGCTTGCTCAAGTGGCCAGAGGGAGCCCCTGCAGGAAGTAGCAGGGGCTTTGGTGAGACTCCACTGGTGTGCACAGACGGGGGGAGTTCTGGCGACACATGGCAGGACATAACAGCTTCTGCTACACAGCACGTTTCAATCAAACGAAGGCTTTTCCATGGCAACATTTATTTAGCGCCAACCACGTGACGATCTCTGGAATACAAAACTAAATAAAATATGTTCCTTGCCTGCTAGAAACTTAGCTCTGTTACTTCTCATTGAAGAATTAGGAGAAAGGGAAGAAAAGAAGAAGGCAGAAGAGAAACTAACCAGGTTCCTATTCCATGCAGCCATGCTCTCTGATGGAATTCGACGTTGTTCTGCCCACCAATTCATTACCGTCATTATGACTAAATAGCCATCACGTTTAATGGCTGGTAGTTAGTCACTATGAGAGTGGCATGAAGTCAGGCTGGAGCTCAGAGGGCTGAAAAAGTGCCTTTGCTCACCTCTGGTTCCCAGGGCATCCTGGGTTCGCTTCATTGAAATTTCCACATCAATATTTCATTAACTCATAACAAGTAAGCAACATGACTTTCTGTGCAAATTAAGCTAATATTTGAAATGAAGGAAAACAAGCACGGGTGAGGGGGCCAGCCACACAAGGGCTCGGCAAAGGAGTTACATGAGAATGGCAGCTGTATTTTTGTGTTTTTGCCATAAAATGAAGCAGACAGTCTGTTCGGTAAAGTACTATAATTATAAAGCAATTTGCCATCTCTAATGGGAGGACTTTTCTTTCATAAAATATTAACTAAATATAATATCAGTGCAATAGGTTAGAAACAGTCTTAGTTTCTCCATAAAAAGTCAATTTGCAACCACTGTGAACGTCTTGCCCGAGATGATGGTATCCAAAAACAATCTCCAGGCCCAAAGCCGCTTGGCGTGAATTAAGCACAGCACGTTTCTCCTGTCCTCCCCAGCTAATTCGAGGCTAAGTGCTTTTCCCTGTAAACATGTTAATTTGCAATGCTGTTCTGTCGTCTCACTGAACACACTGCTGTGGCCCAGGCAGCTTTGTTGTAAGGATGGTGACCCCCCAAAGTTACATGTCAACAAAGGAAGAGACTCAAGCTTAAGTTGAGGACTTAGTTCACACAACCCCAACCTCCTTGTACTGTGGGGTTGGACATGACAGAAAGAGATCGTTCTTTCTGAGACGGATGTTCTCCAGGCAGGATGCTGTCGGAACTGCAGACCCAGGCGGGGCCGCCTGGACTCACCAGCTCAGACTTTGCAGACAAAGGCTCTTGCTGCAAGGGCCGTCAAAACCTAGCTGCTGCCTTTCTTTTCTACTGACCTTCCTCCTTCCATCTTACATAACGTTTTGTGGAGTTTTGTCTGTTTGTTCTGATGCTCTGAAACACACCTAATAAATCCGGCAACTGTTTCTCCTGCTCGGTTATGAACCTTTTCCGTTGAGAGGCAGCAAACACTCCCTAACTATTAGACAATTTCTTTTTCTAGGGAAAAGAGGGGAACCCCAATGAAAAGTACAGATATGTATCTCCCAGTATTATCTCAAGCCACTATGTCATTTTTTACTGACTTCTCAAGCCAGAGAGAAAACAAACACCCACATTTAAAAAATAAAAAAGCCCAAACAACTGTGTTTGTAAAGCCATTTTCATTAGAAGAAACGTATAGTAAATCCATACTTACTCATTTGGAAACTGCCTTAGTGCTGTATCCACTTCCATATGTTCCTGTGCTGATCTACACTTCTTAAATGATCGCCAAATTCTATTGATCTTAATCAGCAACAATTCTTTTGCTTTCAAGTTCTTAAAAGTCTCAAAAATAGCCAGAAATTTTTCAGAGAATGTTTGTTATATCAGGGCCCAGGAGTGGAAGCATTTATGAGGCAAATTGTGTATGCAAGCTGGAAATAGACCCCTGGCACCATGCTCTCTTCAAGAGGTATGTATATTTGGCTAGAGGCTAACATTTTATATATTTTCCGAATGAATGAATGAGTCCATGGGTTTAATTAAATACTCATAGTTAAATATTGTAATTTTTTGAAGCAAGTTGCAAACTGGTATTATAGCATGGTCTAACATTTGAGTGTATGTTGCATATATTCAATTATTACCATATTGGGTATATTTTTTTCTTGACTATATACAATTCAAATATGTTTATTTATGTCTATGTATGGATATATATATCTATATGCACAGTGAAGAAAAATAATCTAGAAGAATACACACAAATACACAACATGATTAAAAATGATTTTCTCTGGGAAATGGGATTTAGGGTGAGGAAGCTTTATTTTAGTTGTGAATATTTCAAGCAACCAGGAATAGAAGACAGAATAACATAAGAAATATATCCAGAACCATCTCTCAGCTTTACCCAATCTTACTATGATATCATATTTTGCTACATGACGTTATAAAAAAGAAATTAAACATCTCATAAATAACACAGAAGCTTTTGATTTTTTACATCTTGGGTGTTTCTACAATATTTGAGTTTCTCATAATACACATATTAGTGATCTGTTTTTTAAAATGTAACAATTTAAAAATAAATACCAGCCAAGCTAAACCAAAGGAAAGCGGGTTGTAAATCCCCAAAAGTTTTTCCAAATCGGTTACTAACAAGAAAGAGGTGACCACGGTCTGTCTGTCGGCTCGTAGCTGTCGGGCGGTTGCAAGTGGCAGGTTTGGGACTGAAGCCACACAATGTCAATGTAGGTGCTGGTGGGTCGGCAAGCCACATGTTCCGATTTATCCCTGTCAGCCTCAGGCCCTATTAACTATTTTTAATGAATCACCACTGCTTTTACTTTTGCCATCAGCCATGACCTTCACCATTTAGAAACACATGGTCTCTCATAAACGATAGCCCACGACATATAAACTTGAGAAGGATTCTATCACAGCTCAAACTACAATATCTATCACTAAAACAAACGGCTCATTCTCGCTGAAGAGACACTCCTATATATCACGGAACCAACCTTCCATATTTTGAAATTTACTGCCCCGTGTTGGATGATTTTTTTTTTAAGGAGGCCAGGCAACCTTGCTCACTTAATACTTTTGATAAACTTCAGCTGACAAGGAGTGTGATTAATGATGGTTAAAAGAATTGAATCAAGAGCAGGAAAGACAGAGCCAAAAAAGCAGACCGCTGGGCTGATGGAAACTAACGTCTCTACAGAAATATATGATGGACCCTCCTTTTTTTACCATGCCAAGTAATTACTTGCACAGGCCTGTTGTAATAATTCCTATTACAGCCAAAACGGAAAAGTCAGTAACTCACCGCCCTGGGACAAGGTGAAGGCAAGGCCAGAGTAGCACGGATCAATATTTCATTTACTCACTGAGGTTAGCGTCTATCCCTGTATCAAATTCTTTTACAGAAAGCCATGAAAGAAATGAGGTTTGCTGCAAAACACCAACACAGAGGCCTTGTTTCCTTGGGGTGCTTATGAAGGAAGCAGAGCAACAAACCCTTTCAGGAAAACAATATGCACTCAAGGTCACTCATTACTTGCTACTGTTGGAAAATAAAGTGCCATTAGCCTGATATGAGTAATGTACATCAATCAACTGCAGGCCAGAAAAAGTATGTTTTCAACTTGGTGGTGCTGCTTATAATGAATGAGCCATTTGAACACTGTCTACACCATCTGACAATCATGAAAAAATTTTCTCCTGACAGTGCATCATTTGTTTAAAAAAAAATCCCATTAACATTGATCTCTGATTACTTTCTGTCTTTAAAATAAGAAAAGGATCGGGGGGCATAATAGTTCCTTCCTTTGGTACCAAGAAGTTTCTAGTTTTGCACTTTTCCTGAAGACAAATTATAGCTCATCTACAAAACACCCTAAACAACAACAGAAAAAATGAAATGTTTCTTATTCATTTCTCAACAGGTTTCCTTTCATAGAGTCTAAAATGTATGTTTCTCAGTTTACTCGAAATTTTCTATGATGCCTTCTTGGGAAAGGATTTGTTGCCAACCAATTTTAGGTCCAACGTGAATATGACGGCACTAGCTTATGCTTGTCACTGAATTCTTCCAACTTCACTCTAAAATCAGATTTAAATAGTCTCAGTGTCCATGAACCTTATCCTGGTTGCCAAATCTGAATGCTTTGTGCTTCACTATGTTTATTGTTTAGTGCTTGAGATCAGAACAGACCTCAATGTTGCACTGATCTCTTTCTTAAGCTTTTGTAAGAGCCTCTACTCACAGAGTATTTCCACAATGCCAAACACTTCCTCGTGGAGTGGTCTTAGGAAAGCCCTCTTGTATTTGTTTTTCTCACTCACATCTGTGCAACTTCTCAGCTGTTTTTCTTACGATTCCAGGAAGGAAGAAAACATAGAACTGATTTACTCACTTGAAAACGTGGGCTTCTGACAATAATAACTGTAACCTTGAACGTTTCTTTCTTTTCTCCCTTTTTTTCCCCTGAAATAAATCTGTTTCTCTTTCTTGGAACTTCAAAGCCACTCTCTACCAGATCGCCCTATCTTCATGCCACGAAATGACATTTAGATCAAGGATAGGGAAGTCCTGGACTGTCCTATGGGCCTCAGATCCATTGTCATATCCAGAAAGCAAAGGTCAGCTGGGCTCAGCCTTGATTCAGGCCAGCAGCCTGGCCAGTCGACATCTTGGAAGTATTTTCAAGCCTTTGGGGTCTGCAGATTTTCCTAAGAATTTTCACCCCTCCCCCATTCCACCCCTTACCCTGGGACCCCAGGAGTATTTCAAGGGAAATTCAATCCATATGTGCCTGATTCGTGTTCACTTAACTCATTGACATGTTGTTTTCCAGGAGCTGATTGATGTACAAGGAGTCTTCTGACCTTTTTTCCTGAACCTTGCAGAACTGCCATTCTTTGAGCTGGAAAATTGCCTTTTACTTGGGGTAAGTAGCACTTTTGAGAGTTGAAAGTTTTAAGCTCAGCTTGAAACATAGTTCCCAAATCTGCGTGGGATTCTGGGTTTGACAAATGTGGCCTCAATACCTTTGTATAAAGCCCTTTCTTGCCTCGTTTTTTTTTCATGTGTGACACCCGTAGCTAGAGAAGAAAAAATACAAAGATAATGATAACTTTCAGAGCATTCAAGCGGGTATCTTTGGAAGTTACAGCATCACTCCAATGGCTTAAGATGTCCAAGTCCATCTGTTCTCTTCAACCGCCCTTCACCTGCCTTGATTGCTTTCATGTGGTCTCAACCCAAAGAACTTCCTTTGCCAAGTTTTAAATGTGTAATAAAGGCAGCTGCTGCTTTAAACCCTGCTTTGATTCTGTTGGGCAACATCTCAGCTTGGGTTGGGTTCCCTGGCACAGCACTTCAGTAGACTTTCATAATGCTGCCCCTTGGAATTCATCCTAAATTATGCCTCTAAATCATGAAAGTAGCAAAGACAAGCGACTCCTTCCATCCCTTCTGCTCAGTTAAGAGGACACCGTGGACAGCTGTTAATCAATCTAGAATAGTTGGAATAACACCATGCAAGAATCCCTGAGCTCCTCTTCTGAAACGCCATAGAGAGGCTGAATGAGATCCTAGAACAGGAATCCACAAACCCAAATGTCTACAGGAGCCAAACAAGAAATGTGAAGAAATGGACCAGATGGAGGGAGGACTGTTTCAAATGGAGAGTTCTCGTCTAAGGGGACAGCCAACGTCCAGACACGGCCACTGAGAATTGCGGCAGGCTTGGTGTTGCTGGGTCTCCTGGTTTCTCGAGTAGCCAGAAATCTCCTACTTTCAAATATTCACGTCTAATTCACATACAGTGGAGTCTTGCTGATGAGCTAAACTGAGCCCACCAACTGAAGAGATGTGCTATATACAAAGTGAAAAAGAGAAAGAAGGAGATTATTCACTGGGCAATTGTCATATGCCAGAGACTATGCCAAGTGCTTGAAAGAAGTCATTTCCTTTGTTCCTTACCATTTTCCTATTACATGAGTACTTTTACTTTTCCTGGTTATAACAAGAGAAAACTAAGATTTGGAGTCCTTATTAAAAGTAGAGATGCTTACATGATGGAATATTATGCAGCCATAAAGAAGGGCAAATATATGGACTTTGCAGCAACTTGGTTGTATTTAGAGTCTATCATACTCAGTGATCTATCACAGAAACAAAGAATAGAGTACCACATGTTCTCACTCATAAGCAGACCCTGAGCATTTCCCATAATGCTATAAGAAAGGAATTGGCAGTAGCGGGGTGGGGGGAGGGGCACAGCATCAATAAGGGTACCTGACCTCAAACCAGGCAAAGTGGGGAACAAAGGGAGGCCCTAACTATCCCTGCACAATGTCCACTAGTATACCTAATCTTGAATTGTACCCCACATCTTTAAAATAAAAGAAAAAAACGTAGAAGAAAAAAAGTAGAGATTCTTGGGTCCCTCTCAGACCTAACTGAATTGGAATCTGTGGGCAGAGGGTCCCAGGGTGGCTAGAATGTACCCCAAAGCTAGAGAATCACTGCGTCCTGCTAATTCTCTAAATGTGTGCATTGAGCTTTAGAAAGAGTATGGCATAACCCCTCTGTATATAAATGAGATTCTTGGAAAGAAGCCCACTTGCCCAAGCTTAGACAATTGAGCCAGGTCTCCAATTCAAGCCTCTGGGAAATCATAGCTATACTGACAGTGACCCTAGGTACGATTCCCTGAGGACTTACTGTGTACCAGTACTCATCATCAATGCTGTCACCCTCACATAAGCCTTAGAGACACTCTACAGCAGACATTACTGTCTTCATTGTATAGATGGGGAAACAGGCTCGGAGGAATGAAGTGACTTTCAAGGTCATACAGAGGAGGTGGAGTCTGATTTTATTTTTATTTTATTTTATTTTTGAGTTGGAGTCTCACTCCGTCTCCCCAACTAGAGTGCAGCAGCACGCTCCCGGCCACCACAGCCTGGACCTGCTGGGCTCCAGCGATCCTTCCGCCTCAGCCTTCCAAATAGCCGAAACTGTAGGTACATGCTACCACGCCCAGCTAATTTTTGATTTGTTGTAGAGACGAGGTCTCGCCAAGTTGCCCAGGTGGGTCTCGAACCTGCGGGCTCAGGCAATCCACTCACCTTGGCCTCCCAAAGCACTGGGTTTATAGGCTGAGCCACCAAGCTCGGCCGAGTCTGATTTTTAAATTAAAGTGTGTCTGCATCCAAGTCCAGAGCTCTTTTCATGATGAAACGAGGACAGGCCATGCCGAGTCCTTGCCGTTGATGAAGCCGCAGCTGTCAAGCGGAAAGTGTGGAGGACACATCCGAGGACCCTCAAAGCCATGACGGTGGTGATGAACAGGAGAGGAAGAGGAGGAAGAGGAGGAAGAGGAGGAAGAGGAGGAGTTGTCGTCAGGAATCCTCAAACTGCCAAGAGGGAAATTAACAGGCAGACCATGACCCTGCTGAATGACCTGACCACAGAGATGACTTCCCTTCCACTTTGGAGATCGGGTCCCTTGTCTTCCAAGTGCAGGCAACTTTCATAGGTCATCTCTGTGCGCCTTTCCAGTTTGAAAAATCAGTGACCCGAGTAGAGAAACAAGTGGGGTCCTATGTATTTTTGCCAACCCAAAGGCAGGAACGCGAGCTTTGACCTGGCAAGGCAATCTGGCAGGTTTCCCGGGCCACAGAGCCGGCCCCGGCGGGGTCTGGCAGTGCCTGGTGAGAAGACTCGCTTAGAGTCATGGACTCCTCTGTCAGATATCTGGAAAGAAAACTGCCACTGAGGTCAGGTGGTCAGGCCCCCAGCTAGGAGGCAGCCTCCTCTGGCCCTTGAGGGTGGCCTTCGACCGTCAGGCCTGGGGAGTGGTCTCTATCGTCTCTCTCAGTCTTCTCTCCCTCTGACCTCCGTGCCACCATCTTCCCTTAGCATGCAGGAAGCTGGCTCCTTCTGGGATGGAGTAAACATTCCATGTGAGGTCAAGGTACTTGGGCCTCTGCAGTACTTAGTTCAAGATCCAGCCAAAGGCCAGAATCAATACCACAAATCACCGCCAAAATGACAACAAGAAGGCCCTTGTCCATTCTCTCCCCTTTTAGAAATGCTATTTCTAATGCCTAGCAATTTCATTAAGTCCGCTTCCTTAGCCTGGGCTTCCTTCAGAGGCCTGCAGTAAAGGCTGTCTTGGCATGGAGCAGAACACATCCCTACACCATTTCCCAAGTAATACACAGCTACTCTGGGGGCCTCCACGTGTTTACAAGCGGCTGTGCCTTGGGACACACAGCCCTCAATATTCAAAAGCATTCTGCACAGAGAAGAGATCAAAGGCATTTGGAAGCATCTATCACTGCCGAATGCATCGAGCTATGTGAATCTGTTCTTACACAATGTCAGAGCGGTTCAATATAAATGTAACTTGTCATAAAGTTATCTTTTGTGGAAAAGAAATGTTGCCATTCAAAAACACATAAAGCGCAGCTTGCTTCAAACGGTGCATACGTGCTGTATCTTCAGACCCCCATAACTAAATTGAGTTGGGGTGAGGCAAAAGACAGAGTCTGAAAAGTTAAATTTCTGTGCCTGCTGCATACGCGAATAAAGAGAGAAGCCTTTAATCTTGAAAAACGGCTGGGTTTAAAGGGTAAAAGAGGGTTATTTGACCCTCCCCTTTTCTCAAAAGGCTGTTTTGTTGTCGCTTTTAATAGTTTTACTGCTAAGTGTGCACACTTAAGGATTCAGGAAGGAATTTCTGATCTCAAGTCTAGGATTTAAAATAGATGAATGATTTCATTAGACTCATTTGGACATTTTAGCTACTCTAGTTTGTACAAAGATCTTCATTAACGCATGGCTGATAATACTGAAAAACTGGAAACAACCTATGTGTCCATTAATAGTGGAATGACCGAAAGAGCTATGGTACTGCTATGCTATTTATGTAAACAAGGCAGAGAGTTGCTGAGAACAGCTGGGCAGGCTGTTCACTGCACAACTCCATAGGGTGCCATGTCTGAGTGTCAGCCCTGTCACAGTCACTGTGGTAGCATTTTATTTTGAGTCAGAGTCTCACTGTTTCCCAGGCTGGTGCTCACAGCCACCGCAGCCTCGCCCTGCTGGGCTCAATCGATCCTTCCGCCGCAGCCTTCCAAGTAGCTGGAACTACAGGCAGGTGCCACCACGCCCAGCCAAATTTTTTGATTTATTGTAGAGAGGAGGGCTTGCCATGTTGCCCAGGCTGGTCTTGAACCCGTGAGCTCAGGCAATTTCCTCACCTCTGCCTCCCAAAGTGCTGGGATGACAGGCGTGTGCAGCAGCATTTTAAAAGAATGAACTAGATTGAAATGTACTACTATGGATAAGTTTCCAAGCAATGTTGTTAAGGGCAAGAAAGTTTTGGAATAGTATGTGTATATGCTCTTATTTTAATTAGCATACACTTGAAAAACAATAATGCATGTGTGTTTATATAGACATGCATGCAGAAATCTCTGGAGATAAAGATCTACTTCAAAGCAATAGTTACGGGAGTGGGGGGTGGGGAGGTGGTATTGACAGTAGTTGATATCTACCTGGGGAGTAGGGGCACAATGAATATTTGTATTCCTAACCCTGAAGTTTACCCCACAATTTTAAAAATAAAAATTAAAAGAGGAAAGAAAACTGTTAAGAAAAAATAAAAATTTACTTTGGAGAAAAAAAAGTAACAGTTACTTGTGGGGGAAAAGGAAAGAGACCAAGTTTGAGGCAATCATCAAAACACTCTCTCCGTATAGATGAAAATGGCACCATTTTTGAAAGGGTAAAATGGATGGGAATTTAAAAGAAATCTTCAAAGAAGTTAGGGAAAAGCTGTGGAGCATTTCATTTATGGTGATTTTCCAAACAAGGCCCCATGTAAGATTAGATATGTATGCCTCTGCTCATTTCATGAAGCTGGGAGCGTCTAGTGAGAGAGTGGAAACTGTTTCTATAAAATTCTTTCGCCTCTAGCAACGAGCACAACAAATAGCATCGAAAATTGTGAGTGAATAATCTCATTAACTCATCCATCCATTCACCCTGCAACATTTAATGAGCACCTACTCTGTGCTCTTATAATAAATTAGGGAATATAACCAAAAGAGTTTATAGTCTGAATGAATGAATGAATGAATGAATGAATGAATGACAGTAAGCTGAGAGAAACCATCCAGAGGTCAAAAATCCATTCTAAAAAAAAACCTCTCAAATATAACATCAAGCTAAGTTTTAAAACTTCCTGACTTAGATATTGCCCTATCTTGCAAATTATTTCCATAGTTAGCATAACTTTTTTTTCATTTTGTGTCTATTTTTTATTCTTTTTAAAGTATGGGCTCTCTCTACATTTATGTTTTAAATTCAGAAAGAGTTCAGTGGATTCTCTTCTAGATTAGATTTTCCTTTTTTTTTTTTTAACTGTAAAATAGATTGTTTTAAATAACTATCCTTTAATGACATCTTACTTTGCCGCAAAGTTCTATTTAATCCCATTAGTAATTTCTCACAACAGTATTGCTCTTCACAGTTTATCAAATGTTTATCACCCTTTCTATACAAAATGTGCCCAAAAAAGCATACACATTTTAAGAAAGGGGAAAAAAAGCACTAAAATTGTAATACTCAATATATGGCGATCACAGAAGACGAATACAAGCCACGTTTGACTTCTGCAATTACAAGAGGTGCTCAGGGTGGTTCCCATCAGTGCCCAGATACTTCTGATGATGGCAAGCTAGAAGGAAAACACAGATCATGTCTCCTAAATTGTGTATATGTTTTTTTGGCACCGCTGGTATATTATATGTGGTCCTAGATATAACTGTCACTTGCTTTGAACAGAAAATCAGTGAAGGGGCAGTCTTTATTTAATAGACACAGTTACCAAGCTCAGTGGAGTTAAGCAATTTGCCCAAGGTGAAACAGCTATTAAATGATAGCACCGGAACCAGAACCCAGATCTTTTGAGTTCAAAGCCAACCCTCACTTATCACATCATGCCTACGCACTGAGTTCAAGACCTCTGGGGCAAAACCGTGTAATCATTTTAAGGAAGCAGGCTCGTTTGAGAGATGAAACAAATGCCACTCAAGAGAGAGCACAAAGAGCTGCACATGTGTATGCGCTCTCCAAGCCGAGGTGTGTGGAGTCTCTAAATTGGAGTTATGCACGCTCGGTTAATACCTATGGCTTCTTTATGCTTACCATTGAGATTTCAATTCATGAAGGCAGGAACGACAACAGCGAAGTCAGTTTCTTGAGGCTTTTCCTGCACTTGTGTGCCCCCTATTTGATCGTCTGCCAAGGTTTGTGAATAGTGCCAAATCAAACAGCACAGTCTCTCTACGAGGACTCCTCCTGGGAGTTAAGGAATTCTGTAGTTGGAACACGGGGTAAGATATAAAAGGCATAATTATGTCTTCTTTGAAGAGTGTAGAGGAAGACCGTGTTAATCTATTCTTTTGGAATTTCTGGTGCCAAACTCCCTTCACTAAACAGCCACCTCGCTTCCCTGTGCGTTTCTGGCTAGGTTATCCCGCGTGCGTATAAACTTCCTAACATGAGGCGGGAGACAGTGATCTGATGCTTTTGACTACACAGAAGCATCAGGGAAATAAGCCTTTGCTTTCCATTCGCAATTTTAGCCATGGAAGAAAAAACTCTGAAGTTGTCTCATCCCGCTTTCGTGCCTAAATCTCTAATGATCGTCTCTTCTTTGCCTCTGTTTTCATTGCTAGGGAGATTGTACTAGTGTGTTAAGTATGATGCTGTTCTTTTTTATGTAATGGTAATTCATTACAGAAATTGTTGTGAAATCTATTTGAATTTTCTCTCCAAAGATGCTTTGTTTTCTTGCTGTTTAACCTACCGATTTTCTATCTGGCATAACTTGGTGAGGTAAGCCAGTGGTCTAGTTGTTCTTAATCCTGAGAAAATAGGGGAAATCTGTGCAAATGTTGGCTATTGTTATAATAGCATGGTTCCAGTTGCAAATGCAAGCAGATACCCTTTAATCTTTTTAAGGGTAAGGAACCGAAGTGTTTATAGTTTTATCGTTGGCTCCTTGTTTTTTCTCATAAAAATATATATTTAACATTAGGGTTCATTGGCCAAAGTTTTTTTTAAGAAAGCATGCTTAGATTTGCCCTTTTAAATATTTTGTTATTATGGGTACATGATAGTTGTATATGTTTATGAAGTGCATGTGATATTTTTATGTAGGCATACAATGTATAATAATAAAATCAGAGTAACTAGGGTAACCCCTCATCTAATGCATTTATTATTTCTTTGTGTTAAGAACATTCCAGTTCTACTCATTTAGTTATTTTAAAATATACAGTAAAAGTATTGTTGACTATAGTAACCCTATTGTGCTACTGAATATTAGATCCTATTTCTTCTATCTAACTCATCAACCACCCAACCTTATCTATTATCGACCATCCAACCATATCTTCCCCTTCCTACGACCCTTCTCAATCTCTGGTGATCATCATTCTGTTTTCTATAGCATGAGTTCTGTTTTTGTTTTGTTTTAGCACCCACATGGGAGTGAGAGTATGCAAAATTTGTCTCTCTGTGCCTAGCTTATTTCACTTAACATAACGACCTCCAGCTCCATCCGTGTTGTTGCAAATGACAGGATTCGTCTTATTAAAAGTTGGATTAATATGATAGTGTGTATGTACCACATTTTCATTGACCATTCAGCCATGGATGGTCACTTAGATTGATTCCACATCTTGGCTATTGTGAGCAATGCTGCAAAAAACATGAGAGTGCAGCTATCTCTTTGACATACTGACTTCCTTTCCAGCAGTGGGTCTTTGGAATCACATGGTAGTTCTATTTGTTGTTTTTGGGGGACTCTCCTACTGTCTTCCATAGTGGCTGTACTAATTTACATTCCCACGTGTGTGTATGAAGGTTCCTTTCCCCCATATCTTTGTCAGCACATGTTACTGTCTGTCTTTTTTATATAAGTCATGTTAACTGGGGTGAGCAATATCTCATTGTAGTCTCTATTTGTATTTCTCCATCAGCAAAATTTTTTATGAACTTATATTTGTCTTCATTAACATTAGAAAGACTAAAAAAAGTCTTGAAATCTAGTGTTTATACTTTAATTTTGTGGCGAGACTGTTTAGATGAGCACCAAATCCATGTCCTCCTCTTCCTGCGCATGGAGTTCGCCCGTCCTTCTGTCCTATCTTGGGAGAGGCCATGTGATAAGTTATCACCAACAGGACATGTGAGGAGGTGCTGTGTCACTTTCAGGCTCCAGCAGGTAAGGTAAGGTCTGCCTTCTCCACACAGGATTTCCCAACAGCAAGCCAGAGTTCAATGTGCAGGGACTCCATGCATTGAGGATGGCAGAGTTGTGTCAACTCGGCCATTGACTGACACCATACAGCAGAGTCACCAAAGACTACATTGGACTGTGGCACGACTGAAAAATAAATCTTTGTCCTGTTAAACTTCTGAGAATCAGCGGTTGATTGTTAGAACAGTTTACTTATCCAGATTAATACCATCCATGTATGGGCTATCTCTGGGCACATCCTCCTTAAATGTAGTGATAGGGTGGATTTTTTTAATATCTGATTTTAAGAAGACAACGAAAAGATAGGCAAAGGAAATCACCTATATGTCATAAAACATTTTGAACACACAGAAAATAAATGTAAATATTAAATAAATATACATGTTAAATGAATATTTAGGAACATCGTAGACATGGCAATTGAAACAAGTCAAAATAGTGAGATACCACTAATTTGGTTCTACCAAATCAAGTTTTTCTGATGATTATAGTCTGTTTGTGGATGCACGCAAAATATGGACGTTTGTATTCAGTAGAAGTATAATTGTATTATTTCGGGGTAGAAGTTTAGTAATGCACAGCAAGATCTTTAAAAAATGTTCACCCCTAGCCACCCGTAATCCCATTTTTAAGAATTTATCCTGCAGAAACAAGCATTAACGTCATGTACAAGGATTTTGAAACTCAGCATCGTCTGTTTCAAAGGTGGGCAAACTACAATCTATTCCACCTGCCGCCTGTTTTTGTAAATAAAGTTTTATTGAAAGACAGTCACATCTACTTATTTCTATGTTGTCGATGGCATCAGCAGAGCTAGATTTTTAGCTCTTTTTTCTAAGAAAGTGAGTTGCAGCTATAAGGATATCTATTGGATAAACTGCCAGAGTGGCTGAACTCTCTGCATAATCACATCTGATCAGAAACTTCCATGTCAGCTGCCAGTCCCCAAAGGGCATGCCCGCTGGACATGGCTTGGAGAGGCCAGGTGTGCTTTGGAGTCGCTGTTTTCTACTTGGATTCCTATGTCTAGACCCATTTAAATCTTTCTACTTAGCTGTGTTACGTTTGCAAATATGTCTTTCTGATTCATCTACCCACAGCTCACTCATAAGGATCTGTCAATGGTTAAATTTTATTAGTCCAGATCTGCTACTCCAATTCAACAAGTAGGTTATGTAACCTCCATGTAATTGCTGAGGAGGGAAAGTGCATGTTCAATGTCATGGATGCAGAGAGAGGAAGGAGACTGTTTTCATGTGAACTTCTTGCAGCTGGCGAAACAGAAGGAAGCAATTATGAATCTCAGGTGTGGAGCCAAGAATTCGAAATCCTAGAAATGGAATTGATAGGAGAAAGATTGAGGATGATAATGAGTGCATTAAAATGAGATATACGGCCAAGAGAGAAAATATGGCCATTCAGGCAAACGGATATGAGAATCTTCAGTATTTTGTTTTAGAAGGTCAGCTTTTATCTCAGGGTAGCCAAATCAGATAAGGTAATAAATGCCAAAGTGCTTTGCCCACTATAAAGTGCTAAAGGAAATAAGTAATGTAATAAAAATCACAATGCCTGATTTTAAAAACAGCCATGGGTACATTTTCTCACATTCATAGTCTGTATGATAAATTAAAATATAGAGTTTAAGTGCTAGAAACTGATTCATCAATCTGTTTACACGTATATTGATGCTGTTTTCTCCATTTTCACAGACTAAAGATAGCTACTCCTCAGCACAAATTCTCTGTTCTTTCCTTTTTGCCTCCCTATCCACAAAGGAAATGACACACTCCAAGAACACCCTAAAACAGGGTCTCTACTCAACAGCGGAACTGAATGACTCTTGGTAAAAACTTTATATCTGCTTCTACTTGGAAAGAGTGAGAACTTTAGAGCCTAGCTGTTTGTTACAGTTTCAATGTTTACATGCCCCCTGAATTCATTGGTTGAAATTCTAAGCCCGGAGGTGATGATGTTGAGGGCTGGAGGCTTTCAGGAGGTAATTAGGTCATAAGGGTGGAGCCCTCATGAATGGGATGAGTGCTCTTCTCAAGGAGGCCCCAGAGAGCTGCCTTACAGGGAGAAGGTGAACCCTTCACCAGATACAGAATCTACCAATGCCTTGAACTTGGACTTCTCAACCTCTAGAACTGTGATAAATACATTTCTGTTGTTTAGAAACTACACAGTTTATGGAATTTTATTACAGCAACCCAAATGGACTAAGATGCAGTTCAAAAGCTACACCTGGGAGCTTGCTAAAAATTCAGAATCTCAGTCATCATTCCAGTCTCGCTGAATCAGAATCTGTGGGGTTTTTTTCTTTCTTTTTTTTGTGAGTTGGGGTATTACTCTGTCACCCAAGTCAGAGTGCAGTGGCATGATCATGCCTCACTATAGTCTTGCCCTCCTGAGATCAGGCTCAGAACCTCAACCTCCACCTCATCCTCCCTAGTAGTTGGAACTACAAGCATGTGCCACCATGCCTGGCTAATTTTTTTATTTTTTTGTAGAAGCAAGATCTGGCTATGTTGCCAAGAATGGTCTTGAACTCCCAGTATCAAGTGACACAAAGTGCTAGGAATACAAGCATGAGCCACTATGCCTGGTCAGAATCTGTATTTTAACATTCATATACATTCTAGTTTAAAGCACCCTGAAACAAGCATCTTAGGAGGTGACTGGAACCATAGACCAAGAAATAGCATTAGTTATGTTGCCATGATGATGCCCATTGGGTAAGAATTGCATACCATGTTTTCTGGTATGCGCTCATTCACTTGGCAAGCATTTCTGAATATTGTTATGTACCAACTACTGTGCTGGGTACTGGTAATTGAAAGTTCAAGAAGAATCGGTCATGCTCTCATATTTCCCATTTTCACTTAAGTTTTGGTCATCCAGATTTTCTCCTGATAATTTCTGCATGAGGCCATCACCTCTTCTCTTCCCCAGAAAATCTATAACATTAGTAACAACAAACATTCATGGATGGCTTGATCTTTGTCAAGCATGGTGCTGAATGCTTAAATACTATAGTGAACATCTGTTGTTTTGCCCACTCTAAATCTTTTTTTTTTTTTTTGAATTGGAGTCTCACTCTGTCACCCAGA
>NW_007247393.1:1067841-1078712 GCF_000164805.1 Carlito syrichta
ATCCACTCACCTCAGCCTCCCAAAGGCGTGGGATTACAGGCTGAGCCACTGAGCCCGTAAATCTTTTTTGTAGTGATGTAGTACCCTCTTTTGGGGGTTAAAGGAGCTATACTTTCCCCTTTTTCTGTTCATGCTATTTGAATGAAGATGACACAATCAACTGCCTCTACAGCCAAGCCAATCTGAGAATTCTTTCTCTTAGTCTCAATCTGGAGCACATAATCCAGGACCCAGAAATGAGATTCAGTCTCTTTTGCTGGAACGATGGGAAAATAGGTGGTCTTTTTCACTGTGGTTACTAAACTAGTAAGATATAAGTTTGGAGTTAGCTGCTGGTAGTCATCTTTTACAACAAATGGAGAGAAACTGCTTGAGAATAATGCCAACCCAAAGAAAAGCAGAGTCAAGAAAGAGAAGAGAAAAATTCTGAATACATTCATTAGTCAACTTCATCCAACCATGCCCAAAGCCAGCCTTATATTTTCAATTCTCTGTTGCATAAATTAATAAATTCCCCTTTTTGTTTGAGTTGAAATTTTGGGACCTAAAACTGATGATATCCTCATTAAATGTTTTCATTTAATCCTTACAACGTGCTCTGAGGTCGATAAAACCAGGGTGCCAAAAAATGTATACACATTTGAGGAGAGGGGCGTGAGGGGCAGAAAAAACTATACACATTTTAATCGATATTATCTATGTATTACTTTTAGTTCACGGTAAGCAGAAGTGTCTGGATGTTGATGGTAACCACTCTGAGCACCTTTTGTAATTGCAGAAGTCAAATGTGACTTGTATTCATCTTTTGTAATCAGTATATATTAATTTTAATAGTTTTTTTCCTTTCTTAAACTGCATATACATATTTTTGGAACCCTCTATATTAGTAGACATTTTCCAGATAAAGGAACTTGGGCCTGGAGAGGTTAAGTATCTTGCTCAGTAATACATAGCTGATAGGTGGCAGACAAAAGGTTAACTATCAGACTACCTCATTACAAAGATTTACAATTCATTAGAACGATTGTAAATATTGTTTACTGTCTGAAATCATTCAGCTCTACATTTGAATGAAAATTGAAAAAAACTAGTAAGTATTCTAGAAACTCACTGGAACGGCCTCTATGCTAAAAAAGTATAGCCCTAAAGGACCACTGTAATCACTAGTCCGTTGATGGCATTCCATAGCTGAACCTCCTTGAACAGAGTTCATTGCAGATTTCATCTTAATTCGGGCTGTGTTCAAATAGGTTGCAGGTTTATGATGACAACCATGGGTAATTTACCCTAAGGTTAAAGCCAGCTCAAGGTAAATGTGGAAAATCAAAAAAATCTTTCAGTTTCATAGTTTTAACTTCCCCCATACTTTTCCCTGTCCCATTTCTAAAAATTGACACCATTCTCTGTCACTTTTTCCTGGAACCTAATTACAACTTTTTAAAGAAAAGAATCAAAATCTTCTTTACATTTATGACTGAAAGTAACCATTATATTTTGGGCCATCTAGTTCAAAGCCACAGGAATAAACTATTGTTTGTGGAAATCTACGATTGGGAACATCCAAGTCTATAAAGATTTCTGCAGACATAGTATTGTCTCCATCTCTACTTAAGGCTCCAACTGGACAGGTCTATGAATACTTTGGGCCTGCAGACATGTGGAACAAAACTTATAGGGTCATATCCTTTTAAAGAAACTTGATCATAATTTTGCCCTTTTTGGGGGGGAAAACAGAAGCTAAAACAAAGTAGTGATATGGAACTTAGACGCTGTGGAAAGGCAAGATGGACAGAGAATTTTGCAAGGAAGTGCCATATTAAAATGAGCTCCCCAAAGCAGCTCTTACCAGTCACAAAAGGCACTTGCACCACCAATGTGTCGACATTAGTTATCGCCTCTGTCCCAGCCCCCTTTGACTCCCATTTGGCGGCCACTCCACTTCCAAAACAAATTGTTCCTTCATGTGTTCTGCAGATCTCCTCTGCATTTGCCAGACTGAATCTACAATGCTTTATTTGTAGGTAAAGTTGGCGGGAATGCCTTGAGGAAAATCAAATCTCATCTACCTCTTCCAAGTGTGCTCAGAGAAAAATTCAATGCATAAAAATGTACCTTCTTAATAGGAAAGTTCTTTTTTCTTAGTTTTACTGATAGCTGTGATCCAAATATGTGTATAAATATATTTTTCATTTTTATTTTGTCTTCATTTTATTCAATATAAACAGGCATCTATTTATTCATTTAACAAACTTTTACCAGTGCCTGCTGTCGGTGAGACATTGTATATGATATATCATATAAAGACATGAAGATTAAAGAGGTTCTGGCTAAAAAATTGATTGAGCACTTAAGTATGAGCAAGAAACTGTTGGACAGAGCTATGACCAACTTAGACAAATTTTCTGTTCTTGCTAGTTTACATTCTAGAGAGAGAGACCAATCACAAAGAAAACCTTGACAAAGTAAGCTAATTCCAGAAAGTGATAAGAAAATAAAACAAAATATTAAAATATCAAGTAACCTGGGGCAGCAGGATTACTTTAGATGGTACAAGAAGGTTCTTCTGAGAAAGTTTCATGGAGTCTTATGATAGAATATTTATTGTTCCCAAATGCTCTCCTCTTCCCTGTAAGAAGAGTGATTTCCCCACCACCACCACGTGACATTCAGTGTCTTCTGTGGGAGGAGCTTCCTTCTCCATCATGTGACCGTCAGGTTTGGCCATGTGATGTGCTCTGACCCATGGCATGTGATCACAAACACTTACCTGCCTGCCTTGCAGGGAGCCTTGGATTTCATTGGTTGTTCTGTTTCTTCTGCCACGAGTGTGGCACATTCCAGATAGGTTTACTCTTTGAGCCTGGATGCTGAAATGAATAAGACCTGGGGAGCCATCTACATCTGAATCAGTTCATGGATTGGCTGTGCAGCTTATGAGAGAAATAAGAATTTGTTTTTTGTGAGACATTGTATCACCGGTTCAAGGTATTGATAACATAACTACTGAACAGCCAGAAGGAATTCATTTTGAGGGGAAGACGTGTGTGTGTGTGTGTGTGTGTGTGTGTGTGTGTGTGTGTGTGTGTGTGTGTCTGATAATTCATTTGGCACGCTCAAAATAGAAAAACACCAGAATGTTGGTGCAAGTTGGAGATCGCATAGCACTGGTGGAAGTGGGACAGTCAGGGCAAATCTTTGCAAGTCCTAGTAGAGTCTGGACCGAATAAACTCTTACAAATCTTTAGAAAGATACATCCAAAAGTTATCCAAGATAATTTTTATAAATCGACTTATACTTTATTTTTCAGCTTTTTATTTCTTACTTACAGAAAAGTTGCAATGATCCCAGAGAGAATTTTCAGAATTCTCATTCAGTTTCCCTTGCCAACATCTGACCATAGTACACTTATCAGAATCTGCAAATGGACACTGAGGTGACACTACTAACTAAACCACAGACCTTCTTTGAGTTTTACCTGTTTTCCTACTCATGTCGTTTTTCATTTCCAGAATCTTGCTCAGGATCTTATATCAGATACTGCATTTAGTTTTTATTTCTCTTTAATTGCCACGTTGCCACGGTTTTTCAAGTTTTTTGTTTGTTTTTTTGTCTTTCATGGGCTTGACATTTTGAAGGATATCGATCAGTTATTTTGTCTTTCATATTGAGTTTGTCTGATGTTTTCTCATGAGTGAAGTTACGCAGTTTTGGCAGGAAGACCACAGACTTATAAAATGTACACTGATACAAACATTATGAAAAACAATATGGAGGTTCTTCAAAAAATTGAAAACAGAACTACCCTATGATGAAGCAATCCACCTTCTGGGTATATACCCAAGAAAATAAGAAGTCAGTACCTCGTAGAGACAGATGTTTGTGCTTCCATGTCCATTGCAGCACCAGGCACAATAGTCAAGATATAGAAACAACCTGTTTGCCGATGTCTGAATGGATAAAGAAACATATTTCATATATGCAATGGAATTTTATTCAGCCTTAAAAAAACGGAAATCCTGCCATTTGTAACAAAATGAATGACTCTGGAAGAAATTATGAAATGAAATTTCAGACACAGAAAGAAAAACACTGCATGATCTCACTCATACATGGAATCTAAAAAAAGTCGAATGCATAGAAATGGAGAGTAGAATGGTGGTACCAGCAGTGGGATGTGAAGGAAAAATGGAAGATGTAGGTCAAAGGGTACAAATTTGTAGTTATATTGAGTAAATAAGTCTAGAGATCTAATGCTCAGCACGATGACTATAGATAATAATAATATTTATTGTATTACATACTGGAAATTTGCTAAGAGAGTAGATTTTTAGGTGGTCTTATCATAATTTTAAAAAGGTAATGATGTGCAGAGATATGTAAGTTAATCTACTTGATGGTAGTGATCATTTCACTATATATATGTGTACCAAAACATCATATTGTACATCTTAAGCATATGCAATATTCTTTTAAAATACCACAGAAAAGATATTGTGTTCTGCTCAGTATATTATATCCTGGGGTTCATGACATTAATGTCTTTATTGCTAGTGATGTTGACCCTGACCATGTGGTTAGGTTGGTGTTGCCACATTTCACCACTGTCAACTTACTTTCTCTTTGTAGTTAGTAGACATCTTGAGGACACATTTTGAAGCTAGGAAAACTGTTCCTTTTCAAACTTCCACCCACTAATTTTAGCATCCATTAGTGGATCTTGTTTTTTTGAGACATAATTGCTGTGGCGTTTGCCTAATAGTGATTTTTAAAATTTCCTTCCTCTTGTACATTTATTAATTATACTTCTTCAGCCGGGCTCGGTGCCTCAGCCTGTAATCCCGCACCTTTGGGAGGCTGAGGTAAGTGGATTGCCTGAGCCCGCAGGTTCGAGACCCGCCTGGGTAGGCAAGACCTCATCTCTACAATAAATCAAAAAATTAGCCGGGCGTGGTAGCGCGCGCCTGTAGTTCCAGTTACTTGGAAGGCTGAGGCGGAAGGATCGCCGGAGCCCAGCGGGTTGAGCCTGCGGTGGCCGGGAACGGCCACTGCACTCCAGTCTGGGCGACAGAGTGAGACTCCAACTCAAAAAACCCCAAACAATTATACTTCTTCAATAAGGAAGAGTTCTCCCTTCTCCCTCATTTATTTATGTAACCAAACATTTATCGATGACATTCATTATGTCGTGGGTATTTATGTTAGCCTATAGATTATAATTCAGTACCGTGTTTTATTTTGTTGCTCAATTGTTCTGGCTTTGGCTCTTTGTTCTTTCAGTAGGTCCCCATCTCTTAGTGTGTCCTTACATTCTGGTAGCCTAAAATGTTCAGGTTCATCTTGTAGGTTTCTTACCTCAGTCCTAGAATTCTCCAAGAGTCCTGGCTCCTTTCATCAGGGAATTGGGTTTAGAGATCAAGGTCTGGGTGTTCTGTGTGCATTACTACTGGAATGCCATTGCTTCTAAGCCCTCTTAGCAGACAGATCAGGGAAAGATATTTGTGTACTTTAACCCACATATATACCATATCTATAGTTCTGCATCTATCTGTCTTTATATATAATATGTGGGGGGAGGACCCCCCCAAAACTGAAATTATCTTTTGGAGGGCAGGCCCCCTGGAGTACAGGCTTCCCCCACTAGGTAAGTGTTTTACGAACCCGTTGACATCAGTGTACCAGCTAGTATTGTTGTGAGAGGTTATGTTCTGCCTCAGTGAATTTTTTTTGGAGACTCTTTCAGTATGTTTTCCCATTTCTCGATGAGTGACTTACAAGTACACCTGCCTACATCGCATTGAGCGTTCAGTGGTTTTGACAAAGATTGGCAGGACTCCCCTCCTCATTCACCCGATCTCACCCTGAGCAACTTCTTTTTCGTTTCCCGATGAAAAAGTTCTCAAAGAGAAACGTCTTGCCAATGTGGAAGAGGAGAAACAAAAAACAGCAGAAGCACTAAACGGCATCAAAACTGATGAGTTCAAAAATTGTTTTGAGCAGTGGAGAAATCGTCTCGGTGGGCGTATTGCATCAAACGGAGAGTACTTTGAAGGTGACTGAAGTTGAAACACTTTAGAATAAATATACTTTTTGTATAAATAGATTCCGTTTTTGGGGGTCCCCCCTTGTATAAAAAAAACCATGAGCTTATGCTGATACCTCAGATTCCAATCCACCACTACGGCATTCGCTTTAGCTCTTCCCCTTCCTTGTTTTTAAATTCTTTCTTGAACAGTGAAAAACCCAGCTCTTGTTATCTATAACACATTTACCTGCTTGTTCAAGTTTGGTATGCCATAAGGTAGTTTCAGAATGGCCGAACTATGAGCCTTTGAGTAACTCATTCACTGATGATATTACAGAGTTTACCGCACGCATCGTCAGTTCTTTGTGTCGTTAGCCTCACAGTGTCCAGCCAAGGCACCATCTCCAAGGTCAGTTCTTTTCTTCTCCCATTCCCTTGAGAATGGGTATGTGATCCACTTGCACTAGGGTTAGATCATGTGTTAGTGTTTCTGTTCCGTGTTGGATTTCCCGCCCACCCTGGTTGGTTTTAATTGTTTACTGTTTGGAGTGCGTGAAAGATATGTGAAACATGTCTATGACTCTAAGAGTCAGAGCTCTTAAATACACACTCAGAAAAGTGACATGCCCCCCTCATCCTCTGACCCTTTTTTCTTCCCCCACTTTTCTCATCCCTTTCCCTCCCAGCCACATTGAATAACCAGTACTTTTGGTTTCTGCTTCTCCCTTCCTGTATCTCTTTTGTACCAATGAGTTGATTTTTTTCAGTTTTCTTTTATTCATATTGAAGGATAGCATATGATAGATACTCTTTTGTACTTTGCTTTTTAGTGTAACAGTATTACTGGAAGCCAACTGTATATATTTCAAAATGGGAGAAAAAAACACCTTATCATCTCAATTAGTTTAATACTCTTTGTACCTACAATTTAAATACACAATAACTGTAAAACTGAAGAAAAATTAAGTTTCGGTATTATGTGTTCTTTAAAGCACACTGTTTAAATTTAAACCTTAGAAATGTTCCTATTTTACATTCATTTGTATTTCTGGCAAAGAAGCAAATATTTCAGAGCAGACCACAGACTTGTATACTCTGGGCAATGTTCACCATTGTCAAGCTCAGCTTTCCTTGAAGGTCAGCAGGCCTGACATCTGACATGAAGTCAAGCAAATTGTCTCTCCATTTCCGCAGTTGGAAACTATGCACACTGGTGGAAAAAACTGGAAATGACTGGCTGTGTTTGGTTTGGACAACTCATCCAAACGAGAGGCAGTCCAGCATGGGTTTCTGCTTGACTGATGTCTGAAAATCTAGCCTTTGGTCTACCTTGAAATCTACCTATTTGACTTTGACTAGAGTTCAGATACGTAAACCAAACTATTTGACTTCTCTTGAGTCATATCCTTCTATACCTCATCAAGAGTACGAAGTTTGGAACAACAAAGAAGCGATTGAGCATCCTAAGCCCAGCTGTTCACTTTGACCTCTGGGAATGTCAATGAAAGGACTTAAAGTTGTTTTTTTAATTGTGTTTCATTGGTACTTTCTGTGGCTAGTAGGAATTTGAGTAGACGGAGTTGTCTTTTCTATAGTCAATATGAAAAATGTGTACCTACTGATGCCAGCTTTTAAATTTAGCATTTTAAAAATTACACTTTTATAAAAGAAAACACTTATCCAGAAAAGTAGATGTCAATTAACATTTTAAGAGATTGATTTGTTTGAATATTAAGAAAGCCAATTATATTTTGATCTGTCAGTTAAAGAGATTTGTGTGTGTGTGTGTTTGTAATATATTTCAAAAGCTGGTAACGGTGAATCTGCATATGGAAAGATTAACAGCTTGAAAATGACATCTTCATGAAAAAAGTCAAAGCAGTGTGCTTTATTTAAAAGTTATAGCATTTCAAATAAATCCCAAAATATTATATCCCTATCCATCTCCTTCAAGAATGGAGGAAATTCTCTGGATAGAAATATAAAATTCTCTGGATAAGAACATAAAATACCATAATCTTTAAATTAAGAGTGTTGGGAATTGGATATCCAAATTATGGGAATGATCCCCTCCACTGTCAGCTTGCCCTTTGTATGCAGATATGCTTTGTTGTGGTTAAAGTCCCTACTTCTAAACCTGTTCTGAGATACTTGTCTGGATCAAGAACAAATTTCTCTTGTGTAAGGAGCATCTGTGAAGCATTAAAAGGGTAATTGCCCAGGTCCCATCCCCAGAGATTTTGACTGAGTTTGGTCCTGAAATCTGTATTTTTAACAATAGCTGGTAACTAAGAAACACTCTACTAGGCTGAAAGAAGACAAGGAGATCATCTACCCAACTCATTCACTTCACAGATGAAGAGGCTGAGACCCAGGCAGGGGTCATATCCAAAAACAATTTTACCCAATCATTAAAAAATAGTTAAGGGACACCCACAATCGATGCCCTAGGCATTGAGAAAACAGGGGCATGTAAGGTGGTATGAGGCTTGCCCTCATAATCCTGCAGGAAGTCAGGGTTAAGATTATGAGAACTGGGTGTTTTGTAAGTCAGAGTTGCCATTATTATAATATGCAGTTTTGCCTTAATTTTGCCTATTACAATCCCAGTATCTGAGAAAGTGGCAACATCTCTAAAATGTTTGCAAGTGGGGACAAGGGGGATGTCACAGAGGTAGGTCTCATCGTGAGGTGGTCTTCACAGTTAACCTTGCATTTCTATAAATTATTTTTAAAGTAAAATTTGTAGTCGAAGAAAATAAGACTTGTCTTTCACATTTTTCCTGTGTTCCTGAAAGTCTGTTACATTTTCAGTAGTTGTAACTCTTACCAACCTCCATCCCTGGAAAGTTTGGGGGTGACATTGAAATGTTGGCAACTGAGAAGAAGCACTTGCCACTAACCATTCCCAACTTCTAAAACTCACCCCGGGGGCTAGCGTAATGTGAGCCCCAAGCACTGTCAAGTTCAATCTTTTGCTTAACGCTGAGTAAGGCAGGTCCGTTTGTGGCTAAACTTAGGTAGTTTTTATGTATAACACATGTATTGTTTGTTTTGCATTCAGTGGGCAAGCAATATGAAGGCTGATACTTAACACAGTTCCTTCTTGTTTTCCCTTGCAAGCTGGCTTGATGGATGTATTCTGCATGGATTTTAAAGGTTTGGGAGCAAAGAAGATCTCAAGGTAAAGATTTTGGCATATTATACCCCTCTAAGAAACGAAAAGACAGAGTTCCTAACTAAAAGCAGATCTTTTGGAGATTAATTTAAATTCCAGGGCTAAAATATGGTCTCATTATTGCTAACTCTAAAATCTGGATTCAATAAACTGATTCAGGGTCTTTACCAAGATTCCTTTCTTAACATGTATGCCTGTCTTAGAAGAATTCTATCCCAGGCAAATTCTGCTGAGTGAATGATTACTGAATTACAGTGACATCGTTTTCAAGCAAGTACTAAACAAAATATTAAAGAATTTTGGTAAATTATTAGTTTTAATATCTATCATTTATCTTTTAGATTTCATTGTAGGCTTATAATGGGGATTTCTCAAGCATACTAATAACATTATTAACATTTAATTTCATCGAAACTTAGTAGATGATACAATATATTAAAATAAATTTTAAACTTCAAATTGCTTCACTTTTCCCAATTAAATTGTCACTTATATTTGGACAGAATTTGGATGGAATTTCATACAAAATTTTTAAAAGGCAAAAGGCATAAGAAATTATTCCATTGGATATCATAAAGTTTGCATATTTATTCAGACCTTCTTAACCTTGCGGGTCTGTTGAAAGTGGTATGGAAATTGTTCATGAACAGGCTTTCTCATTAGATTTTTGGCACCTTCCTATTAGTCCCAGCCAGAACCCTGAAGAGCAAAAGCAAAATTGGAACACATTTATCTGAATATTTCAGAATCTCCAATGAGGTTACTTCTAAAAGCCAGAAAAGGGTCATGGGGATTCCTTTTTTCCTGCCGCTTCTTCCACAAGAATCTTTCATTATCCAAATTCATTATGGAAAAAAAATCACTATCTCCAAATATGCTTTATTTGTAGAATGTCTGCGTAAAAACCTTTTGGTTGAGTTTCAGGTCTAGAAAACAATCTTATTAAACACAGCGGCCATCCAAGTGCAATTTAAAGATCCCATGGCAATTTTCAAAAGGAGCAAGGATTAATCCCAAATCCTGGCCAATATCAATAAAACTGCTTCTAATTTCCACAGGCCCGTTTGAGCTACTGTCAAGAGCATAATGGCTTTCCCATTAGCATACATAGTTTCTCACTACCAGTGTTTAACTCATTACTTGGTAAAGCACTTTAAAGTACTTTAAAGCACTCCAAGTATGAAAACTGCTATTTAAAAACAGTCCTTCTGTTCTGCACCATAGCAGAATAACCCTGCCTAACCCACCTGAAATAACACTAATGATTCCTAAACTTGAAGTTTTGCGAAAGCGTTTTTTTTGCCACCAATCCCACAGAAAATACATGGCACTGTGTAGATTACTTCTAACCCATATCTAATGATCGTCCTCATACTCGCTTTTTTGAAAATGATTGTGTGTGCTCTAAGTATTCTCCTTGACTACCCATATCTTGAGACTAGGATTCACTTTCAACTCATCTCTCTGAGAGCCACTCACAACATCTTTAAAGTAGGCACTTTAGCCGGGCTCGGTGGCTCAGCCTGTAATCCCGCGCCTTTGGGAGGCTGAGGTGAGTGAATTGCCCGAGCCCGCGGGTTCGAGACCCGCCTGGGCAGCGAGACCTCATCTCTACAATAAATCAAAAAATCAGCCGGGTGTGGTAGCGCATGCCTGTAATTCCGGCTACT